>NW_025421772.1:0-110509 GCF_011764305.1 Mustela putorius furo | reverse complement strand
AACCCTAAATGTAACCCTGCACGGACCCTGATCCTTAACAAAGTTCTAACCCTAACCGTCAACCACACGCGAACACCTTAACACCGGAACCTCTAAACTTTAACAATCAACCTGAACCTCTACTGATTATGCTCATAACCCCCTAACCATGGATCTTTTTGCCTCGGGGACCAGACCCCTTGACATCCACCTGAACTCTGGCCCGCTGCACCACTAAAACCTAACCATGACCCTTGAACCACGGACCCCTTGAAATAACCCTGTCTGCTTGACCGAGAATGAGGCCTTTAAACCAAAACACCCTTGATCACGGATCGTTAAATCTGACAACTCGGCGTTACACTTCACCCCTGACCCTGACCAGGCAAAGACCATAAACCTACCCCTGACCCTAACAGTGACCCTGGACCACGACCCTACAATAACAGGGACCTGACTGTGAGCCTGACCCTAACTCTAACACTAAACGAACCTCTGACCATGACAGAAACGGGCCCTGACCTGAAAACCTAAACGCTGACCTAACCCTAAAACGACCCCGAACATTTAACCCTGGATAACGATCCCTAAACCCGGTCTAACCCTCAACCTACCTTCTAAACCCTAACCCTAACCCCCACATTAACAATAATCTGACGCTGATCAATCAAACCTAACTCTGAAGTTTGCCAATGTCTGACCTAACATTAAATCCTGTGACCCCCCTGGGCCCTTGACCTCCTAAATCACCATGACCCCTAACCCGAATGTAAAACCCCTAAACTGTGACCCCAATCCGTGATCCTAAACAGCAGAATCTTAAAGCCTAAAGCTCAGCCTGATCCTGAAACCTAGGGCTCATAAAACAGAACCTAAACATAAAGCTGACCTTACCATTAAAACCATGAACCCTTACCCCCTAACCCAGACCCTGACCCGAACACCCTGACACTAAACCTGTCCCAAACCAAATCCGGACCCACTGACATGAATACCTATGCCCCCAAACCTAAACGTGGACCATGACCCTAAATCTTGACCATGACCCTGAACCTTGACCATCTCAAACCAAATCGTCACTAACACTGACACTGACCCTGACTCTGACCGTAACCCCCTAACCCAACCGACCCTACTGTGTGAGCCTGACCCCTAAAACCTAACCATGAAACCTAACCCTTACCCTGACCCTATACCCTAAGCCTTACGCTAACCCTGACCCCAAGCTCGTCTAAACCCTAACCCTGATCCTAAGTCTTTCTTAACTCTAACCCTAACACTAAACTAGTCTAAACCCAGCTCTGTTGCCTCCAGCGGGGACAACAGCTGCACCCAGGCCTGCCAGGGGCTGGGGGGAGGCTGTATGGGGGCCATTGGATTGGCACTGAATTGAGTGGAGGGTGAGCATTGAGAAGTTTGGGGGGAACGGCGGCTCAGGGAGCTCAGGTACAGCAGGAAGTTCGGTAAGGAGCCCCCAGGCAGTGGTGACCTCACTTCCCTGACGACAGAGAGCCCAACGGAATTGGAACCCACGTAACCAGGCAAACCCATTACAGAGAAAACCCCCCTGCCCAGCTCATTTCTAGGCACATCCTAACGGAAGCGACATGTTCTTCTGCTGTACTGAAGCCGAGAGGATGTAGGGAGAAGAGAGCTCGGGCCGCCAGACACGTCCCCTCCCTGGCCGGTCATATCAGGTTTCCCCAACGCCTCAGGCCTTTGGCTACTAAAATCAAAAGGTGACACCAGGGGACTCAGAGTCAGAGAGTCCCACACCTTCTGATCAACCGGTGTAGCCCTAGGTCTCCTCCCCATCTCTGTATGTGTGTGTGTGTGTGTGTGTGTGTATGTGTGTGTGTGTGTGTGCCTCTGGGTGTCTGTGTGTCTGTGTGTGTAAAGAGGACCTGACCATGCCATCGAGGGTGGAGATGCCCCAAGCAGGATGAGGCTGATGAGGGTTTAGATGTCTGGTGGGCAAGTTATGTTCACACCCCAGTTTAAGGCTGGTTAAGTGGGATCGGGTGGAGGGTCTACACCCTTCTGCCCAGGGTTTATCCTGAGACCCTGAACGGATGGGTCCATGACCCAGGAGCGGGGCTCACCCTAACAGTAAACCTCTAACCCTGACCCTGACACTGACTGTGAGCCTGCCCCAAACCCTAACCCAAAACCCTGACCCTGACACTGACCCTGTCTGTGATCCTGACCTGAACCCTAAACCTAAAAACTAAGCCTGGCACTGACCCTGATGTGTACCCTGAATCTAAACCTAACGTTGATATTACTGTAACCAAGACTCATACCTAACCATGACCCTGACCCTGACCCTAATCCTAACCCTGATGCTGACCTAACCCTGACCCTAACCCTAACACGGACCGAGACTGTGAGCTTGACCCTAACCCTAAACCTAAAGGTAACTCTAACCATGACCCTAATAAGGACCCTGAACCTAAACCTAACGCTGACCCTGACCCTAAAACTAACCCCTATGCCAAACAAAACCCTAACCCTGACCTTACGCTGACTAACCCTAAAGCTAACCATAACCCTACTTCTAACTCTAACCCTAACCCCAATCCCAAACACTACCGCCAAAACTTAACTGTGACACTGAACCGAACATTGACCCTAAACCAAAGCCTGACGCTAAAACCTGTCCCTGTCCATGACCTTCACCTGACCCTGACCCTGACCCTAATCCTAACCATGACCCTAACACTGAAATACTACATAAACCTTGTCCCTGACCCGAATGCGGACTTTAAACCAATACCTGAACCTGACCCTAAAACGGACAGTGGCGCTAAACATCACCCTGACCCTGACCTAGACCATGACCATAAACCTAACCCTGACCCTAACAGTGACGCCGACACTGACCCGAACACTAAACCTGACCCGGACTGTGAGCCTTACCCTAACTCTAACCCTAAATGTAACCCTGAACCTGACACTAACACGGGCCCTCCCCCGAATCCTATCGCTGACCTAACCCTCAGAGTAACCCCTAACCCTACCACGGACCCTGATCCTAACAAGTTCTAACCCTAACCGTCAACCAAACGCTAACACCAACACTAACCCTAAACTTTAACAATAACCCTGAACCTATACCTGATTATGCTCATAACCCTAACCATGATGTTTTGCCTAGACCAGACCCTGACCCTAAACCTGAACCTGGCCCTGACCCTAAACCTAACCATGACCCGAACACTGACCACTACATAACCCTGTCGCTGACCCGAATGAGGACTTTAAACCAAACCTGATCCTGATCGTAAAGCTGACACTGGCGCTTACACTTCACCCTGACCCTGACCCAGGCAAAGACCATAAACCTAACCCTGACCCTAACAGTGACCCTGACCACGACCCTAACACTAACAGTGACCCTGACTGTGAGCCTGACCCTAACTCTAACCCTAAACGTAACCCCTGACCATGACACTAACACGGGCCCTGACCCGAAACCTAACGCTGAACCTAACCCTAAAACTGACCCCTAACATTAACCCTGATACTGACCCTAACCCGGTCTAACCCTCCACCTACCTCTAACCCTAACCCTAACCCCACATTAACAATAATCCTGACGCTGATCATAAACCTAACTCTGAAGTTTGCCAATGTCTGACCTTAACCTTAAACCTGACCCTGGCCTTGACCTTAACACTGACCCTAACCCTGAATGTAAAACCTAACTGTGACCCAATCCGTGATCCTAAACAGAATCTTAAGCCTAAAGCTCAGCCTGATCCTGAACCTACTCATAAAACAGAACCTAAACATAAAGCTGACCTTACCATAACCATGAACCTAACCCAGACCCTGACCCTAACCCTGACACTAAACCTGTCCCAAACCAAATCCTGACCCTGACATGAACCTTGCCCCCAAACCTAAACGTGACCATGACCCTAAATCTGACCATGACCCTGAACCTGACCCTAAACCAAATCGTCACTAACACTGACACTGACCCTGACTCTGACCGTAACCCTAACCGTGACCCTACTGTGAGCCTGACCCTAAAACCTAACCATGAACCTAACCCTTACCCTGACCCATACCCTAAGCCTTACGCTAACCCTGACCCCAAGCTCGTCTAAACCCTAACCCTGATCCTAAGTCTTTTCTTAACTCTAACCCTAACACTAAACTAGTCTAAACCCAGCTCTGTTGCCTCCAGCGGGGACAACAGCTGCACCCAGGCCTGCCAGGGGCTGGGGGGAGGCTGTATGGGGGCCATTGGATTGGCACTGCATTGAGTGGAGGGTGAGCATTGAGAAGTTTGGGGAACGGCGGCTCAGGGAGCTCAGGTACAGCAGGAAGTTCGGTAAGGAGCCCCCAGGCAGTGGTGACCTCACTTCCCTGACGACAGAGCCCAACGGAATTGGAACCCACGTAACCAGGCAACCCATTACAGAGAGAAAACCCCCCCCTGCCCAGCTCATTTCTAGGCACATCCTAAAGGAAGCGACATGTTCTTCTGCTGTACTGAAGCCGAGAGGATGTAGGGAGAAGAGAGCTCGGCCGCCAGACACGTCCCCTCCCCCTGGCCGGTCATATCAGGTTTCCCCAACGCCTCAGGCCCTTTGGCTACTAAAATCAAAAGGTGACACCAGGGGACTCAGAGTCAGAGAGTCCCACACCTTCTGATCAACCGGTGTAGCCCTAGGTCTCCTCCCCATCTCTGTATGTGTGTGTGTGTGTGTGTGTGTGTGTATGTGTGTGTGTGTGTGTGCCTCTGGGTGTCTGTGTGTCTGTGTGTAAAGAGGACCTGACCATGCCATCGAGGGTGGAGATGCCCCAAGCAGGATGAGGCTGATGAGGGTTTAGATGTCTGGTGGGCAAGTTATGTTCACACTCCAGTTTAATGATTAGAAAATTTATAATAGAGTCCATGAACATTATTAGTTTTACCATTTTAAACCAGCAATCAAACTTTGATTTTTACAACAAAAGCAGAAATATAAACACACACATTTGTATCAGTTTTCTGTTAATCTGTCCGGACTTCAAAATCCTATTCCTCAAGATAATGCACACCAAAGTTCTGGATTAAACAAGAACTGAGATGGCACCTGAACACTTGGTTTAATATTCTCAAAAGGACTATGCAACCTATTTCTTACATTATGACATTGTTTTACAAAGATACACACTTTTATAGTGTTAGTATTTTTAATAATCAATAAAGTCAATTAATCATGATTAAAAATCAAACATAAAAATTTCTACTTTTTGCTTTTCCCCCTCCATTTAGAACTTATTTATAGCCTGATAATTCAAAGGTCCCTATGTTTATGAAATTCTGCACAGAAATAGCTCTAAGATCCCATTCAGAACTAGATATTAATCTAAGTCTTTTGGCTCCATTTATCCTGAGAGCAAAGAGTACGACAAAGGATTTGAGTACTGTTAGTTTATCTGGGAGATTATCCAAGGTAGAAAAGAATGGGAAAGTGAGACAGTGAAGAAGCAACTTTGTCAAAGAGGTACATTGTTGATATAATTGTTGTGGATAGAAAATGAAGGCTTGCTTTTACTGAAAGGTCCTGAGAAACTTCTTTAAGTTGTCCTCATGAAGACCAGAAAACTGACAATTTTATCTATGGCTCTTATTTCCACTTCACTGAGAGCTGTCCTCAGAGGACATTAACTCTCCTACACTTTTGGGTTGTGTTGGAGACATTCTAAAATGAGAGAGAGAACATGAGATGCTACCAGTGTTAAGTAACTGCAATTTCCCATGGAACTATCCACCACAGTTTAGGCTATAATCAGGTGTTGGGCCTTGATATCAGAGGGATTTGAGGCAGTATCATTTTAGGTTAATCATTATATCTGAAATTTCTAAAAACTTCAACTGATGAAACTTTGATTATAAATCTATAAATATAACAATAAATCTACAGTATTCAAATTATTTTCATAGAAATACACAGACAAAGCATCAATTGATTAATATTTAAATGTTACAAAATACTGAACTGAAAGAATTTGGTCATATAACAACGTGTAAGAAGTAGAACTTAGGTTTAGGTTAGAACTCAGGATGCATTTGAGATTCAGTTAAGAAATTGAATGGAGGGACGCCTGGGTGGCTCAGTGGGTTAAGCCACTGTCTTCGGCTCAGGTCATGATCCCAGGGTCCTGGGACCGAGCCCCAAATTGGGCTCTCTGCTCAGCAGGGAGCCTGCTTCCTCCTCTCTCTCTGCCTGCCTCTCTGGCTGCTTGTCATCTCTCTCTGTCAAATAAATAAATAAAATCTTAAAAAAAAAGAAATTGAATGGATGTCTGACTATCTTATAGGTTTGCTAAAAATCAGTGACTTTGTGTTCACGTGTGGCTATGCAGGAATTTTTTTAACTTTCTCTAAGAAGTTATTAGATTTGATTATATAATGGCAGTAAAGGATGGGGAAAGGCAAAGTACAAACCCCATAAAGACAAAGACACTGAGTATGAGAAAAGAGTAATAGATAAGAAGAATCAATGCATTTGTGGAAAATGGGAATTGAAATACCCAATGATTGTTGATTTTTTTTTTTTAGATGGAGAAAACAAAATTTGCTTGCAAGAAGAAAATAACAGAAGACATGTTGTGATGTGAGACAGAATCCTGGAAAAGGCAGTAATGTGGAATAAAGGAGTAGGAAGAGCATATCAGGTAATTTGGATAGGAAGGTGTTAGAGGAGATAATTGCTTGATAAATTTTATATGGAGAACACCGTGTCCTTTCTCTTCCCTTTCAGAGCACCAGAAGTGTACTCTTTCAGACTGAAAACCTGAAAAGCTCAGGACTCAGTTGCTTAAGCACAGCTGAGAGGACATATTTCAATTAAGATTTACATTTTGCTGTACGTAGTAGACGGTCAAAAGTGTTTTAACCATATTTTTTTCATTTAACAAGAAGACTACAGAGAGTGTTTTCTGGTGTTAGTTCAGAGTGTCCATCCCTCTGAACAGATTTTTCTCTCAAAGTCCGGGGCAAGGAATCAATTGTTACATATGTATTCACTAAAAAAAAGCAGCTGGAAGATGCTGAGCACTGTGGCCCATGAGATCAAGGCACCAGCACACACTTGTGAGTGGTGAGCTCCCAAGGCTGGAGGAAAATTCTGGAATAAAGTGCTCATTAGAGAGCCCTATCCTTTTCTCCTGTTTCCCTTACCTCTCTGCACTACCCTCTTGTAACCACAGCATTGGAAATGCTTTTAGCAACACACCACACTGAATCACCACAAATTATGTGATTCTCTTGGTGGAAAACCAAACACCTTGTAAAAACTGTGGTTTTCAGGTTCATGCTTCTGGATGGAAAATAATTCAGAATAAGCTGGTAAGAGTAGCCAAGAGAGATTTAATCTTCTGTTTGGAAAAGGGCTTCTATATAAGTGAGTAGAGGAACCTTTAAGAATTATTCATGTTTAGGGGCACCTGGGTGGCTCAGCGGGTTAAGCCTCTGCCTTTGGCTCGGGTCATGATCTCAGGGTCCTGGGATCGAGTCTCGCATCGGGCTCTCTGCTTGGCAGGGAGCCTGCTTCCTCCACTCTCTGCCTTCCTCTCTGCCTACTTCTGATCTGTCTCTGTCAAAGGAATAAATAAAATCTTAAAAAAAAAAAGAATTATTCATGTTTAGGGGCACCTGGGTGGCTCAGCGGATTAAGCCTCTGCCTTTAGCTCAGGTCATGATCTCAGGGTCCTGGGATCAAGCCCCACATCAGGTTCTCTGCTCAGCGGGGAACCTTTTTCCCCCTCCCTCTTTCTGCCTGTCTCTGCCTACTTGTGATCTCTGTCAAATAAATAAATAAAGATTTTAAAAAAAATAATTATTCATGTTTACATATATGAACCAGAATGCTATGTCCCTTGTCAAATAGGCTTCAAATCAACAAAAATGATAATATTTTACTTAATAAGTTTTTTTAATTCCTCTGTTAACATTTTGGAATACATCATTTTAATGCACATCTGCAAATTTGTAATCACTTCATGTGAGACAAGGAATGCTTAAAAAGGCAACCAGGGGCACCGGGGTGGCTCAGTGGGTTAAGCCTCTGCCTTTGGCTCGGGTCATGATCTCAGGTCCTGGGATCAAGTCTCGCATCAGTCTCTCTGCTCAGCCGGGAGCCTGCATCTCTCTCTCTCTTTCTGCCTGCCTCTCTGCCTGCTTGTGATCTCTCTCTGTGTCACATAAATAAATACAATCTTTAAAAAAAAAAGGCAACCAAAAAAACATTTACAGTTTTGGACAGGAGTTTCCCTTACGTTTGGATAAGGATGCAAATTCAACTTCATAATAAATTACACTGCATCATAAATATTAAATGCACTCAGGGATTGCAATCTCTCCTCCCCCCACCCTATCGTACACACAGCTGCCCCACTAATCTTCCAAAAACACAAATTTTCATGTGCTGCTTTTCAAAACTAGCTTCCTGGCTTCCTGTTGCCTGAAAAAATAGTCTCAAATGCTTTTGTCTGGCATTCAGGGCTCTCTAGGATGGGTACTCTGGCCAACACATCACTGCTCATTTGTTCCACCACACACAAGTGGATCTCGGGCTAGTTATTCAGAGACCCACCTCCTCACCGACCCAGCAAAGGTCTCGTCCATCTACTAAACTTACGGCTCACTCAGTGATGTTCTCAAAGGCCATTAGTGGGTGACATGCCACTGCTAGAGTCAGGAGCCAGTGTGAAGTTGCCGCTACCTAAGTGCATGGACTGAAAGCGGGAACGTTGATTCTCCAGGAGAAAACTGGGGCATTGTTATGAGAAGGCAGACGGCAAAACCACCCAGGTCCCCTATGACTGCTTTAACACACTCTGGACAAAATTGAAGGAGACAAGTGAACGTATTAACTCCCACTTAGGCTGTAGAAGGCAAATGCAATGGAGGGAAGGCGTTTATCTTCTTCTGGAACAAACCACTTAGCTCCAGCTACTTTTATAAATAGATCAGACCCTGTCCAGGAGCCCACTTAGCTGGGTTCATTTGTATACAATGTCCATACCCTCAGGAATATTAACATTTTATCTCAGATTGCATTAATTTAAATAAAACTTAACAAAAATGGTGTGAAATGAACAAAAAACACCATATTCTGTGATGAATCAAATGAAATACATTTTCAGTTGCTGTTTTCCCCATTTAAAGATAAAATTTCTGATAACTCATTATTTGTGAAAAGACACAAGACCAACAGTTTATGTGTATGTGTGTTTTTTTTGGTTTTTGGTTTTTGGTTTTTTTTCTTCCCCTTAAGGCTATAGCCATATTGTCACTAATAAAGATCTCAAATTTGCCTGGAAGCTTTCATGGCAAATTGTCAGTCTGAGGGTAGTCACCACCCAGCCAAATGGCTTTATACATCATCAAATGCCTTTCTTCCACACACATTCTCTTCCTGGTTTAAGCATTAGTTATCCTGGTTCTACACTGACACAGTATTTGCATCTCTCTCCTGTCCATAACTCCTAAAAGTTGGGGACCTCTCACTTTGGTTTCCCCAGAGCATGACATTTTATTTGGTGCTTGGGGGGGCAATGGGCAGTTCAAGAAGTATGTTAATACTATCACTCAATGTATTGATCCATGCTATGCACCAACAGTGTAGTAGTAAATATCGTTTATTTCTTGTAACAAGGGCAGTAGGAACTTCTCCCAAGGGACGGAATTCCAAGGACAGAATGAAGGCAGGAAGGGAGCTGGTCTATTTGTACCTACTTTGTGAGAGACACTGGTTTAGGTATTTTTATGTATACATTATACCACTGAACTGTCACAATCCTGCAAATTCTTACATGCTTGGGTTTCTATGTAGCAAGTTTAGAAGCCACCCAAATTCACAGTGACAGACCCGTGAGTCAAATCCAGCATGCTTGACTCCATGATTGTCAAGTCCACTAGCCCCATGTATCATGAATCTGAGATTCATGAGTGTGTAGGTGCTATCAGGCAATGTCAAAAATGCCCATTTCAGGGACACATGGATGGCTCAGTTGTTTAATTGTCTACCTCCAGCTCAGGTCATAATCCCAGCATCCTGGGATCGAGTCCCCCATCAGGCTCCTTGCTTACCAGGAGCCTGCTTCCCACTCTGCCTGCTTCTCCCTCTGCTTGTGCTATCTCTGACAAATGAATAAATAAAATCTTTTGTAAAAATCTTGTTAAAAAGGCCCATTTTAAAGAATGTTTTAAAACATTGTTTGGACAGCAATAGAAGCGAAAGCAGAATGACATAATGTAACGACAGATAGTTTATGTGGGAGCCCTTTGGGTACTCTGGTGGATGAATGTTTTTAAATTAGTTTTTCGTGGACATGGGGAGTTAGAGAGGAGAGGGAGGTGGGAGAAATTGGAAGGGGAGCTGAACCATGAGAGACTATGGACTCTGAAAAACAATCTGAGGGTTTTGAAGGGGCGGGGTGTTGGGAGGTTGGGGTACCAGGTGGTGGGTATTATAGAGGGCACTGCTTGCATGGAGCACTGGGTGTGGTGCAAAAAGAATGAATACGGTTATGCTGAAAATAAATAAAAAAATAAATTTAAAAAATTAGTTTTTTGTAAACTGCAAAAAAAGAAAAAAGCACTCCCATTTATAATGTACACTTTATGGTTCACAAAGCACGTGCCAACAATAAAAATAATGATGGGTTACCGTTACAATTCATAGAAAAGGAGGTACAGGGAAATTGAATGAAAGGGAATAATAAAGTAGGTTCATAAGTCCATCTTCCTTGTAAAAAAATTAACCTGAAAGTGCGTTTCTGCCACCTCTCTCCTGTTTGATCTGATAAAGAATGACCACGATACATGAATTATAGTTCGGGGTTTTGAAAAGCATAATAGCTTTATACCAACACTTGAGCTTTTATTTATTTATTTATTTATCTTATGCTAACAAGATAGCTCGATTTCATATGCGGTTCCTGACAACCAACCTCAGAAGTAATTCCATCTTCATGAGAAGTCAGAAAGAACCACAAACCAAACCTCAAAATAGATTCAAAGAGAAAATACTCTTTAAAAAATTTCCCATCCGGGGCGCCTGGGTGGATCAGTGTGTTAAAGCCTCTGCGTTCGGCTCAGGTCATGATCCTAGGGTCCTGGGATTGAGCCCCATGTCTGGCTCTCTTCTCAGCGGGGAGCCTGCTTCCACTTCTCTCTCTGCTCTCTGCCTGCTCTCTGCCTATTGGTGATCTCTGTCTGTCAAATAAATAAATAAAATCTTTAAAAAAAAAAATTTCCCTTCCTATCAGAAGCAGATCAAACCACTAACAAATACCCCAGAAAGCTTCATCTAAAAGGTTGTACTTTCTTCAGACACCCAGCAGGACCTTCTTCTCTGGGCCTGGTATTTCTTCAATGGCCTATTCCAGAGAATAAGACACTAAACTACTGAGCGCCAAGGGCCTCAGAACCACGAAAAAGATGATGAGGGGCACAAAGCATGCCTCTGGGTCCCAAGAGGGTATGTAAACGTTTGCTGCTTTTCTGCATTTTTCAAAGCTGAGTTTTTAGCTGGATGCCACTCCTTTAGAATAAAATTGCTGCTGATACCTTATAGTAAAAGCTATTATATGATCTTTTACAAACCATTTCCTATCTTTGCATTCTCATGTACCAAGACAGACACGGATTATTTAAAACCCTGAAGAGAGTGCTATTGCATTTAAATTGCCTGTAACCTTCATGCAATAGATTTATGATTGATGATAGATTTAGTAAATATAACTATTTTAAATATTTATTCTCAGTAAACGATTTCAACCTATGCTCATTTAAGTAACTTGGTGCATAATCCCTTTTCTATTAAACCATAGTGCAAGGACCAATGCCGCGCTTCCGAGAGAACCCCAAGCTCTTCTAGAATGGCCATATGCGTATGTATCAGGCGTCCTCTTTTCACTCGCTTTGTGGAGCACCTACCATGGACGTCATGTAATAACCAATGACAAAAAACAGACAAAAACCGTAACATCCCGGTCGAAGTTATTCGCGCCTGCCATCATGCAAAGGCAGACCCTGCCTGGAGACCAGGAGACTGCTCAAATAGCAGGCAGGCATCTCAGCCCAGGCCTGTGCTGGGGAAACTGGTTCCTCCCTTCGGGCGCAATCAGAAAGCCATCGAAGTGATCCAAGAGTGCAGCTGGGGTTTAGGGCTGATGATCTTTTCGCAGCCAGGCTGCGCGCGGATACCCGCTGGGGGAGCCAGGCTAGGAGGCCACTGAGAGCTGGCGCTGGCCACACTCGCAGGCACCCAGGGCTTCACCCCGTGCCCAGGCCTGGACCTCCGCCTCAGGAAGGAGGGGGGCGGGGGGGCGGCCCGGAGAAGGGGCTTTGCTAATTGCCGAAGCGGGAAGTGAGCTCGCAGAGGACCTGGTGGAGAGTCTGGGAGGAGGTGGAGGGGCTGGTGGAGGAGGGGCGTGCAGCGCGGAGGTGCTGTGCTGCGCCCCAGTAGGGACTGGAGGACCCACAGGACTCGCCGCCCATGCGCTCCTGCGCTCCAGCCCAGCCCCGGAGCCGCGCTGCCCCTCGCAGCCCCATGGCTTCTCCAGACGACCCTCTGCGCACAGGTAAATTGAAACCCGCGCCCCGCCCTCACCTGGAGCAGAAAGCGCGGGCCAAGAGCTCGCGGGGGTGTGGGGGGACCCAGCCTCCCGCGTCCCCTGGGGCACCAGGACCACCCCAGACGCCGCACCGCGCCACACCCGGGTCCGCCTGGGGTCCGCCTGGGGTGCCCCCCCGCGCCCCCGCGGGCGGGCGCGCTAGCCCCCATCGTTGGGCACCCCCATGCGCGCGTGCCAAATTCCCCCTTCCCTCGTCTCCCGCCATGGCCCCGCCGCTTTTTGTTCTGGACTTGGGATCCCAGGTGGAAACTAGTCCCTCAGACCTCCCTGGCAGCAAGGAGCGCAGGGAGGGAGTCTCCGTTTTTCCACCCTGGCTCTTCCTCTCTCCACATTCACATGCCTTCTGGCGTCCCCTTTCCTCTCCTCATTGTCACTTTTATTAAATGGTTTTGTTCTGCATGTTGACCCGCAGAGCGATTTCATGAATGAATATACAGGAAACTGAGTTGGAGCCCACCTGTGAGAGCCCACCTGTGGAGGCCTCTCATTAGAATGGTCTCTGGTTCTAGCCTCAGTTCAGAATACTGCGTGTACCTGAGGACCGAGTCCAGATGTTTCTTTCATCTCTGACTTGAATTTGAAATCCTCCTCAGACTTCAACTTCCAGGATTTCTCCCGTCATTGCTCTCCCACTGTCTCGGTGGGGATCCGCCATGAGTGTTGAACACAGGAATGAATGAATGATATATACCCCCAGGTCGCTGGGGCTTTTTCTTGTTTTGCTGAGGTTGGAAAGGCTTTGGAGAGACCCCCTGTATGCAGATACAGAGCTGCATGCAATTGCTTAGATAAACGTGTTCCCCACTTAATTGTTTGGGCATTGAACATTTCGCCCTTAACCTGTGGCTTGAGCAGTTAGGAGGAGACAATCTGGAGGTGAATCAGAAGATGGCTGAATCCACATGGTGGTGGCCTGGGTTTGGGAGATTTTCCTGGAGATTCTAAAGAAAGACCTAAATTCTTCCAATGGGGAGTGGTAAACATTTTATCAATGGGAGGTGGAAAATAAATTGTCTGGTTAACCTTTCCCTCCCCCTCAAAACCCATTATTTGAAAAAACAAAAAAGGAAGTGAAGGGGAAATCCTCCCACTCCCATCCCCACTCACCTCCATAGCCACCTCCTCTTCCAAGAACCTAAGAGACAAGGTGCCAAGAAGTGTTAGGTACCAGCAGTGGTCTCAGAGCTCATTCAAGGATCATGGTGAAAGGCATTCAAAGAGATTGTGGGGGCACAGGGATCCAATTAAGGGGGAGAAGTTTAAGGTTTGCCTGGTCCCCTAAAAATTAATGGCACTAGAGAAGATGAGCTTTGGGAACTATAGCTTAATGGATACAACGTGTAAAAAGCTTCAGTGAGTCATGGTGGGAAGAGGCCATGAGGGCAGCAAAGACAGTCTTAGATGATGTTATTAATAGCACTACAGGCTCTAAATTTCCTGTGGTGGTGTTCTTGGCAAGACCAGCCCGGCCAAAGTGGATACTCACAACCTGCAACAGAGTGTCTTGGAGATCCCAGCATGTGAGGTATGATGAGAGGGTAAAATGATAGGAGGTGTCCTTTGGAATGACTGTCTTCTTGACTTTAAAAGGGAGAACCCAAATCTGTAGGTGAAATCTTTTTGGGCTGCAAAGAAGGCTGAGGCCTCCTAAGGTCAAGGTCTCCTCGTCACTTGCAAAGATGTCGAAGAACATATTCAGACATTTCAAAGATGTCCTCATGTCCATCCGTTCCCACTCTGGAATTCTATCAATAAGGTGAGAATTCCTCTAGTTGGAAAAAAAGATCTAAAAAGACTTCCCTTT
This sequence comes from Mustela putorius furo, assembly GCF_011764305.1. Lineage (NCBI taxonomy): Eukaryota > Metazoa > Chordata > Mammalia > Carnivora > Mustelidae > Mustela > Mustela putorius. The sequence continues at coordinate 96,078 of NW_025421772.1, read as the reverse complement.
CTCATGTAATTTCTGTAACCTCCAGGACACACCCACCTACCCCTTCCAGCACTGTAATGAAGCTACAGCTGGTGCCAATTTGTGGAACTCATTAAAGGCTATTTTCCCTTATATACCCCCGGACCAAGTTCCCATGCTCCCTCACCTGATTTCCTGCACTCACCTCCCACCTGGTGTGTTCACACCTGCAGGTGCCTTTTACCAACCCCTTTGCCAAAAGGCAGCCAGAGTGACCTTTCAAAGAACTATCAGTTCCTGGCCTTTGTCTCCATAGAAATCTGCACTGATCTTCTAACAAATTCTCAGTCCTCCAAAGGCATCCATAACCCTCCCATCTATCTCTTCCTACCCTTCCAACTGACTGATGCCTGTTCTGCCCTGTCTTTCTGCCCTTCAACCACGCTGCCTCCCTCTTCCTGTGGAGACCCCTCATGGCGCCTGCCTCCAAGCACAGGTGATTCCCATTGATGGGAAGACCCTCTTCCTCTCCCCCGTCTCCCCACTCCAGTTACTCCCACTTATTCGTGAGCTCACAAGCCCCATGGTACACACTCTCCATGCAGCCTGCTCTCTCTTTTCTAGCACTGGCCTCCATTTCTAGCTGTGGTTGTGTCACGGATGTCCCTCCCCAGCCTGCCTCCAAGCTCTCCATCCATTTAGCTCCAACACCTGACACGGTGCCTGGCACGTAGTAAGCCCTGGCTAGCTTCTAAGAGCCTCACTGAGGGACTGAAAGCATTTTAAAAATGTCACCACGTAGGCTCCAAACTGTAGGCAGAAAAAGCTTTGCCTGGATTGACATTTTAGAGACGTATTCGTCAAGTTAGATGTGTTTACTGACTTTACCTTGTAAAATTAAAAAAAAAAAAAAAAGGACCTCTGTATCGCTTCACATCTAACGAAGGCACATGTATACATTAGACCACGTTATGAGCTTAATGGAAGGAGACAAGATTTTTTCGCTAAGAAAATGTATAAGACTGTTGAGGTCACGTGGGAGGAAATAGTCCGTTTGTTGGAGCATTGCTATCTTACTCTATCACAGCCACTAATAAAAATCTGACACGGGGTGAGTCAGAATTGTCTGTCGGAGATGAGTTAGATCTGGCTCATGTTCCTACAGACATGAAAGCCAGGAACAAAGAAGCAGGCTTTGAAAGCCTGGGTTGAGGAGGCGGTGTGGTTCACTGCGATGAGCTAAGTGCCCAGGGCCACCGGCAGACATGTGGGCCTGTGTCCTTCCTTTGTTCTGGGGTCCGTCTTGCACCATGTGGTGAGGCTAGCAGCTAGGAGCAGCTCAGGACAGGACCCCGTGGCATCTTACCTCTCCCACCCTCCTGTGGGCTCCAGTGGGCTCCAGTGGGTCCCAGGGGACAGCCTGCCTTCCTTGCAAAGCCCAGTAGCACTGGGAGCAGAAACTGGGACCAAAGAGTGAGCACCCTGTTTGACAAGCCAGACCAGCCACCTCTTCTTCAGATGCAGGGGGAGCCCTGGTGTGCTGACTCCTCCCTTCTTCCTTTCCCCTTTCCTCCCTCCCTCCCTCTTCCCTTCCCCTCTCTCCTTCCCTGGTGGTGCCCTTTCTCGATGCCCACTTCATCCCTTTTCCTTTCTTACATGCCTGTCTTCTAGAGTTACTTCTCTTTCCTCCCAATTACTTCCCTTCATCTGAATCTCCTCTTTGGTCACTTTGTCCCTGCTCTCTGCTCCTCCTCCCCTTCCCTGGCCCCTGTTCAGCTCCATCCAGACTGCAGGCAGAGCTGGACTAACACGCTCACTCACTAGCTCAGCCACCCTCCAGAGAAGTCACTCTTCGGTGGCCACCTTCCTGACCCCCTGGTCCTTTCTCCACTTATTCATCTATTGCGCTGAAGTCTGAGGAGGACAGAGCGGGGCTGCCGCAGAATCGGGCCAGAGGAGAAACCAAACCATGTGTCCACACTGTCCCCCAGTACTGCTGCTCTGAGAGCATTCAGAGTCCTCAACAGGGTTCTTCAGAACCGGGAGTGAAAACAGCCATAGGTCAAAAGAAAAGCTATGGCCCCCCACACAAAAATAATAATCACAAAATGAAAACTAAGTTAACTCTGAAGTCCTAAAGTCGAAGAATTGCCTTGAATCTGTCACTAGAAAGCACCCAAGATCTCACTCTCTGGGTTCTGGGTGCCCTGGGAATGGCAGGAGGCTCTGACCCCCTTCCCTCTTCATCCACTCCCAAAGAACGTCCTCTGAGGTGGTCTTCAAACTTCCTCTGAGAAACTGTCAATGGGAACTGTAGGCCCTCGGCTGCTGGGACGAATGAGGGTGATGTCAGGACCTGATGGGCAGCTTTACCAGGAGATTGTGGCTTCTGGATGCAGTCCTCAGGCCCCATGGTCTGGGTGAGATCTGGGTCTTTGAGTGGAGGAGGACAGATGAGATTTCAGATTTTGAGTTGATTCTGGGATGATTAGTGCTTTGGAGGGCATTGGGTGAAGGTATTTTGCACACAAGGAGGACACGAATTTGGAGAGCCAGAGAGTGGACTGTTAAGAGCTGACCTGCTGCATTTCCCCCAGAAACCTTGCTGCTGTCCTTATCTCTGGTACCACAGAACGTGACCTTATTTGGAACTAGAGTCCTTACAGATGCAATCACATTACAGTGAGGTCCTTAGAGTGGGCCCTAATCTCCTGTAACTGACCTCCTTATGTAAAGGGAAAATCTGGACAGAGAGATGCCCCTACTGTCAGTGGTGGGCAGTGCATGAACTTCTAGAACCCTGACAGTAGTGGAAAACAGACTCAGGCTGGGCACTAGGTAAATGGGAGCTCTAGTGGAATTTCAGATGAAGATGCTGTGGACCTCGGCTTCCCAGGTCATAGTGACGTTAGGATTTCAAATTCAAGTCAGAGATGAAAGAAACATCTGGACTCGGTCCTCAGGTACACGCAGTATTCTGAACTGAGGCTAGAACCAGAGACCATTCTAATGAGAGGCCTCCACAGGTGGGCTCTCACAGGTGGGCTCCAACTCAGTTTCCTGTATATTCATTCATGAAATCGCTCTGCGGGTCAACATGCAGAACAAAACCATTTAATAAAAGTGACAATGAGGAGAGGAAAGGGACGCCAGAAGGCATGTGAATGTGGAGAGAGGAAGAGCCAGGGTGGAAAAAACGGAGAATCCCTCCCTGCGCTCCTTGCTGCCAGGGGTCTGAGGGGACTAGTTTCCACCTGGGATCCCAAGTCCAGAACAAAAGCGGCGGGGGGCCATGGCGGGAGACGAGGGAAGGGGGACATTGGCACGCGCGCATGGGGGTGCCCAACGATGGGGTCTAGTGCGCCCGCTGGCGGGGCACACCTCGGGCGGCGACATCCCCGGCCCTATCCCGTGCGGACCCTGGTGCGGCGCGGCGTCCGGGGTGGTCCCGGTGCCCCAGGGGTTGCGGGAGGCTGGGTCCCCACACCCCTGCGAGCTCGCGGCCCGCGCTTTCTGCTCCAGGTGAGGGCGCGCGCGGTTTTTCAATTTATCTGCATGCAGAGGGTCGTCTGGAGAAGCCATGGGGCTGCGAGGGGCAGCGCGGCTCCGGGGCTGGGCTGGAGCGCAGGAGCGCATGGGTGGCCAGACCTGTGGGTCCTCCAGTCCCTACTGGGGCGCAGCACAGCACCTCCACGCTGCACGCCCCTCCTCCGCCAGCCCCTCCACCTCCTCCCAGACTCTCCACCACGTCCTCCGCGAGCTCACTTCCCGCTTCGGCAATTAGCAAAGCCCCTTCTCCGGGCAGCCCCCGCCCCCCCCCCCCCTCCTCCTTCCTGAGGCGGAGGCCCGGGCCTGGGCACGAGGTGAAGCCCCGGGGGTCTGCGAGTGTGGCCAGTGCCAGCGCTCAGCGGCCTCCTAGACTGGCTCCCCGAGCAGGTGTCTGCGCGATGCCTGGCTGCAAAAAGATCATCAGCCCTAAACCTGGCTGCACTCTCGGGTCACTTTGATGGCTTCCTGATTGTGCCCAAAGCCTGGAACCAGCTTCCCCAGCACAGGCCTGGGCTGAGATGCCTGCCCGCGATCTGTTTGAGCAGTCTCCTAGTCTCCAGGCAGGGTCCGCCATTGCATGATGGCACGCGCGAATCACTTCGACCTGGATGTTTGGGTTTTTTGTTTGTTTTTTGGTTATTGGTTATTACATGACCTCCATGGTAGGTGCTCCACAAAGCGAGTGAAAAGAGGACGCCTGATACATAGGCATATGGCCATTCTACAAAAAGAGCTTGGGGTTCTCTTGGAAGCGCGGCATTGGTCCTTGCACTATGGTTTAATAGAAAAGGGATTATGCACCAACTTACTTAAATGAGCATAGTTTGAAATCGTTTACTGAGAATAAATATTTAAAACAGTTATATTTTAACTAAATCTATCATCAATCATAAATCTATTACACGAAGGTTACAGGCAATTTAAATGCAATAGCACTCTCTTCAGGGTTTTAAATAATCCATGTCTGTCTTGGCACAATAGAATGCAAAGATAGGAAATGGTTTGTAAAAAAGGTCATATAAAAGCTTTTACTATAGGGTATCAGCAATTTATCCTAAAGGAGTGGCCTCCAGCTAAAAACTCCGCTTTGAAAAGTACAGAAAAGCAGCAAAACGTTTACATACCCTCTTGGTGAGCAGAGGCGTGCTTTGTGCCCCTCATCATCTCTTTTGTGGTTCTGAGGCCCTTGGCGCTCAGTAGTTTAGTGTCTTATTCTCTGGAATAGGCCATTGAAGAAATACAAGGCCCAGAGAAGAAGGTCCTGCTGGGTGTCTGAAGAAAGTACAACCTTTTAGATGAAGCTTTCTGGGGAATTTGTTAGTGGTTTTGTCTCCTTCTGATAGGAAGGGAAATTTTATTTTTAAAGATTTTATTTATTTATTTCATAGAGATCACAAGTAGGAAGAGAGGCAGGCAGAGAGAGAGGAAGAAAAACAGGCTCCCTGCTGAGGAGTGAGCCTGATGTGAGGCTCGATCCCAGGACCCTGGAATCATGACCTGAGCCGAAGGCAGAGGCTTTAACTCACTCTGCCACCCGTGCCCAAGGGAAAAATTTTTTTAAAGGTTTTATTTATTTATTTGACAGACAGAGATCACAAGTAGGCAGAGAGCAGGCAGAGAGAGAAGTGGAAGCAGGCTCCCTGCTGAGCAGAGAGCCAGACATGGGGATCAATCCCAGGGCCCTATGATCATGACCTGAGCCGAATGCAAAGGCCCAGTGAGCCAAACTCACTGAGCCACTCGGGTGCCCCAGGAAGGGAAATTTTTTTAAGAGTATTTTCTCTTTGAATCTATTTTGAGGTTTGGTTTGTGGTTCTTTCTGACTTCTCATGAAGATGGAATTACTTCTGAGGTTGGTTGTCAGGAACCGCATATCAAATCGAGCTATCTTGTTAGCAAGAAATAAATAAATAATAAATAATAAAAGCTCAAGTGTTGGTATAAAGCTATTATGCTTTTCAAAACCCCGAACTATAATTCATGTATCGTGGTCATTCTTTATCATATCAAACAGGAGAGAGGTGGCACAAACGCACTTTCAGGTTAATTTTTTTACAAGGAAGATTGACTAATGAACCTACTTTGTTATTCCCTTTCATTCAATTTCCCTGTACCTCCTTTTCTATGCGTTGTAATGGTAAACCATCATTATTTTTATTGTTGGCACGTGAGAATTAGAGATCAATGCCCAAAGTGAAAGCAGAAGGCAAGTTTATTAAAGCAACAGCACACTCTCTAAGGGAGAGCAGCAGGTGGTATTCCATGAGGTGGAGCTGGCCCTTTGTTTTGGGATTGGATATTTCTTGGTCTTTTTGAAGTGGGAGGACATTCAACATGCAGTGGATTGATCTCTAATGGAGGCTGCTTCCAATCATTTGGGGGACTCCTACCACAGGTTGGGAAGAGGAGTTGTTGTTGTCATTTTTATTTTATTTTTTTCAGGGTTCCAAAATTCACTGTTTATGCACCACACCCAGTGCTCCATGCAATATGTGCCCTCCATAACTCCCATTAACAGGCTTACCCAACCCTCTGCCCCCTCCCCTCAAAACTCTCAGTTTGTTTCTCAGAGTCTCTCATGGTTTGTCTCCCCCTCCAATTCCCCCCCACTCACTTCTCCTCTTGATCACCCAGTGTCTTCTGTGTTATTCTTTATGCTCCGCAATTAAGTGAAACCATATGAAAATTGACAATCTCTGCTTGAATTATTCCACTCAGGATTATCTCCTCCAGTCCCGTCCATGTTGATACAAAAGTTGGGTATCCTTCCTTTCAGAAGGAAGCATAATACTCCATTGTAAAAATGGATCATATCTTCTTTATCCGTTCATCCATTGAAGGTCATCTTGGTTCTTTCCAAAGTTTAATGACTGTGGCCATTGCTGCTATAAACATTAGGGTACAGATGTCCCTTCTTTTCACTACATCTGTATCTTAGGGGTAAATACTCAGTAGTGCAATTGCAGGGTCATAGGGTAGCTCTAATTTTAATTTCTTAAGGAGTCTCCACACTGTATCCCAAAGTAGCTGCACCAACTGGCATTCTCACCAATAGTGTAAGAGGGTTCCCCATTCTCCACATCCTCTCCAACACTTGTTGTTTATTGCCTTGTTAATTGTGGCCATTCTAACTGTGTAAGGTGGTATCCCAATGTGCTTTTGATTTGAATCTCCCTGATGGCTAATGATGATGAACATTTTCTCATGCATCTGTTTGCCATTTGTATGTCTTCTTTGGAGAAGTGTCTGTTCATGTCTTCTGCCCATTTTTTGACATGATTATCTGTTTTGTGTGTGTTGAGTTTGAGGAGTTCTTTATAGATCTTGGATATCAGCCCTTTATCTGTAATGTCATTTGTGAAAATCTTCTCCCATTCCGTGGGTTGTCCCTTCATTTTGTTGACTGTTTCCTTTGCTGTGCAGAAACTTTTGATCTTGATGAAGTCCCAAAAGTTCATTTTTGCTTTTGTTTCCTTTGTCTTTGGGGACATGTCTTGAAAGAATTTGCTGTGGCCAGTGTCCAAGAGGTTACTGCCTATGTTCTTCTCTAGGATTTTGATAGATTCCTGCCTCACGTTGAGGTCTTTTGTTCATTTCGAATTTATCTTTATGTATGGTATAAGAGAATGGTTGAGTGTCATTCTTCCATACATAGCTGTCCAATTTTTCCAGCACCATTGATTGAAGAGGTTGTCTTTTTTCCACTGTATAATTTTCTCTGCTTTGTCAAAGGTTTTTTGACCATAGAGTTGATGGTCCATATCTGGGCACTCTACTCTGTTCCACTGGTCTGCATGTCTGTTTTTATGCCCAGTGTCATGCTGTCTTGGTGAACACAGCTTTGTAGTAAAGCTTGAAATTAGGCAACATGAAGCCCCCAGTTTTGCTTTTTTCTTTTTTCAACATTCCCTTATCATTTCAGGGTCTCTTCTGGTTCCATACAAATTATTTGGAATTGTTTGTTGTTGTTCGTTCCAGCTCTTTGAAAAGTTCCAGTGGAATTTTGATCAGGATAGCACTGAAAGTATAGATGGCTCTAGGCAGTATAGACATTTTCACAATGTTTATTCTTCCAATCCATGCATGTGGAATGATCTTCATTCTTTTTGTGTCTTCTTCAGTTTCTTTCATGAGTATTCTGTAGTTCCCCAAGTACATTTACCTCTTTGGTTACGTTTATTCCAAGGTATTTTATGGTTCTTGGTGCTATAGGAAATGGAATCAATTCTCTAATTTCCCTTTCTATGGAAATCAACTGATTTCTGTACATTAATTATGTATCCTGCCACATTACTGAATTGCTGTTATGACTTCTAGTAGCTGGGGGGGGGTGGAGTCTTTTGGGTTTTCTATATAAAGTATCATGTCATCTGCAAAGAGAGAGAGTTTGACTTATTTTTTGCCAATTCGAATACCTTTTATTTCTTTGTGTTGTCTGATTGTAGTTTTCTAGGACTTTTAGTACTGTGTGGAATAACAGGGTTTAGAGTGGACATCCTTGTCGTGTTCCTGATTTCAGTTGGTAGGCTGTCAGCTTTTCCTGTTTGAGGATGATATTCACTGTGGGTTTTTCATAGATAGATTTTATGAAGTTGAGGAATGTTCCCTGTATCCCTGTACTTTGAAGTGTTTTAATCAGGAGTGGATGCTGTATCTTGCCAAATGCTTTTTCTGCATCAATTGAGAGGATCATGTGGTTATTCTCTCTTCTTTTATTGATTTGTTCTATCACATTTACTGATTTGTGAATGTTGAACTACCCTTGTATCCCATGGATAAATCCCACCTGGTCATGGTGGATAATCTTTTTAGTGTACTGTTGGATCCTATTAGCTAGGATCTTGTTGAGAATCTTGGCATCCATATTCATCAGGGGTATTGGTCTGAAATTCTCCTTTGGGAGGGTGTCTTTGCCTGGTTTGGCCTTCTGTTTCTATTTTTGGAAGCAGCTTCAGAAGAATAGGTGTTATTTCTTCTTTGAAAGTTTAGTAGGATTCTCCAGGGAATTCACCAGGTCCTGGGCTCTTGTTTTTTGGGAGGTCTTTGATGACTGCTTCGATCTCCTAACTAGATATTGGTCTATTCAGGTTGTCAATTTCTTCCTGATTCAGTTTTGGAAGTTTATAGGTTCCTAGGAATGCATCTATTTTGTCTAGGTTGCCTAACTTATTGTCATATAACTGTTACAACTGTTGATAATAATTTCTGATGATTGTTTCTATTTCCTTGCTATTAGTCATGATCTTTCCCTTTTCATTCATAACTTTATTAATTTGGGTATTCTCTCTCTTCTTTTCCTTTGGATTAGTTTGGCCAGTAGTTTATCAATCTTATTGATTCTTTCAAAATTCAGCTTCTAGTTTCATTGATGTGTTCTACTGTATCTCTAGTTTCTATCTCATTGATCTCTGCTTTAATCTTGATTATTTCCCTTCTTGCATGTGGGTTTGGCTTAATTTGTTGTTGATTCTCCTGGTCTTTAAGGTGTAAAGAGAGCTGGTTTATTCTGGAGTTTTCAATTTTTTTGAGGGAGCCTGGTGGGAAGAGTTGTTTTTTTTACCTTAAAAGGTTTGTTCTGGAACCATCATGGCAACTCTTTTCCATGGGGATGGCAATGCAAATGCATTATGAAAGATCTAGGGGTTACTCTGGGGTAGAGGTAGAAGAGGAGAGAACATTTTTAGTACCAGTGTCTCCTGGTTTATTAGGCCCAGGGTCTCAGAAGTCACAAAGTCGGGAGGTTGTGCCCTCAGTCTTCTAATGTGTAACCCATTTTTCACCATCCTTCCTTGCCTCTAACTCATCTCTCACTGCCCACACATTCAGATATAGGGGAATATTGATTGACAAAATATTAATTACCAAATAACAGTAGTTGGAGAATAAGAAAAATGCAGGCACCTGATTATATAATATTACTTAAATAAAATATGTTTTTATTAGTGCTATTAGAAGTAAATTCCCCAATACTTTAATCACACAGAATGATGGAATCCTAGATTTTTTTTTTCTTGTATTTACTAAGAAAATGATCATGCCTCAAGTATATTAAAATGGAATAGGGAAAATTAAAAATTGTTTTAAGTTGATTTGCGTGTGTTGTGCGTATGTGAGAGAGAAAGTGAGAGAGAAAGAGAAAGACCGAAAAAGAGAAAGGGAAAGACAGAGAGGTGGCTGCAGTGAATTGATGAGTTGCAGGATAGATTTTAAAGTTTTGTCTTTTGCTTTCTACATTTCCTTTTCCTTAGGTTCAAGAGAACAATCAGTAATATCTCAGATGCCTGCTGGTAACATCAGCAGAAAGAGTGAGAGGTTCCCAGAAAAATTAAAGATGAGATATAGTTTTTTCCTGACATAAGAAAAGTCATTTTTTGTCCCAGCTATTTTCAATGATCTATACCCCACCTGTGTACTTGCCCAAGCACATTTCTTCCAAAACTTCATGGGAGGTTCTTACAAAGAAATGCAAAAACCTCACTAGTTAAGGATTTTGAGGGAACAAGGCAATGGGAAAACTAACAGTCACCACCAGACCAGGAAATAGCCTAAGCTATTGAGACAATAAATTAGTGGTAAAAACTCCTAGTGCTATTTCAAAAGTAATCAAGGCCTTGAATTCCTTGTCCCAGAAAATGAGCCCAAGACCCCATCTAGTTTATATCTGCTCTTGAAGCCTGCAGAGTCCCTTTCCCTTGTCCAACAGTTACCTCTGCTTTACTCTAACGTTGAAGTTTCTGCCCTCGGTGGAATACAAGCTTTATTCAGGTGAACATGCAATACATATTGCACAAATACATATGTGGATGTGCATGCATCCACAACCTTATGACCAACCATACACGGGATAATAAAACTCTCCCTTCTGAGTATTCATCTTAAATACTAAATAAAAATCTCTCTCCTGTTCAAACAGTCTAGGCTTTGGAACTTATTCCCTGTGATCTCCTTGTATGTTGTAAACAAAGATTCCTTTCTTTGACAACTCCATCTGTTTCTGTGATTCACCAAAGACTGACCTCAGTTAGTTCAGTTACTGTAATGGCTTTCACTACTCTGATTCTACCTCTGCAAGTCTCCAAATTGAACTATTTTTTTCTCCCAATTCCGCATGTTCTTGTCTTTAAACTGCAACTCTGAACAGATGATTTGCTTGTTTAAAAAAAAAAAATCAAGAAAAGGGAGTAGTAGACAACATTGTTACTTTGAACTTCCTGCCCTAAGGGGCTCTCCTGTTGTTTTCTCTTTGACTTCCTGGACTAAAACGACAGAAATTTGGCAATACATCACTCCCCAATCCAGATTACTGACAGAACAGTTTAGACTCTTAGAAAAATATTAGTTTAAAAGATCACATAATTAAATACTTAAGCATGTAGTGTAACATAGTGGTTTACAAGAAATATATTTTGGTCATCTGAATATTTGGTTTTCAACCATGGCTACTGACTCACAGCTCCTAAAACTCTTGGACTTTCCTGTGATAAGGGTGAGAGAGGTGTGTTTTGTTATGTTAATGAAGTGACCTTCAGACCTCACTCAAGGCAAGGGCTGTTTGCCTGAAGGACCAACCACTTGTTGAAAGCCTTCATAACTTTTTGCCCAACATGCCTCCCCTTCCCCCCAATTCAGAATTATCTGGGGAGGGAAGAGGAGCTGGAGATTAGATCAGCAAATGCCAATGATTTAGTCAGTCATGACTATGTCATGAAGCCTCCACAGAAAACCTGAAAAGACTGGGTTCAGAAAGCTTTTAGTTTGTTAAATGTATGAAAAGGCAGGAAGAGTGGCAGTCTTACAGAAGGTAATAGAAGCTCTGTGCCCATTCTCCATACCTTGCCCTGTGCACTTCTTTATCTATCTATTGATTTAAATCTTCTATTATATCTTTTAATAAGCTGGCAAACATAAATTAAGTATTTTTCTGAGTTTTGTGAGTCCCTGTAGCAAATTAAAAGAATGTAAGAAGTAGGCCACTGGGACCTCCAACCTGTAGTTGCTCAGTCACAAGCACAGGTAATAACCTGGGGCCTACAGTGAGACTGGCATCTGAGGTGGGGTTGGAGATAGTCTTGAAGGACTGATCCCGTAACTGATGAAATCTTACGCTATGTTCAGGTAGATAGTGTCAGAATTTAGTTGAATTCTTGGAGATCCTGCTGTTGTCTGAAAATTATTTGGCATTGTTGGTATGATGTCCTAAAACCCAAAAATACATAGCTACCTCAAAATAAGAATAAGGTTGACAGCTTATATATAATAAGTGAGTATATCAGGGATTTAAAATATACCCCCAATAAATAATATAAGGAAATAAGGAAAGAGTTTGAAATAAAAACAAGAATAAGAACCTAGTGGTACTAATAGATTAAATATATGTAGTCTAGTTGAATTAAGAATACAATGGATAGAATACGTAATGGATTCAATAGAGATAAGAAGTCACTTAAGGATATAGTCATCTGGATACCAGCAACGCATTAAAATGATCAATATAAAAGAGGTGTAAGATGTAGGTGATGTGTGTGGAACAAAAGCTAGAGAAAAAATTAGATTTCCTTACTACTCATAGCCTGTTGACAAGTCCTTGATGTTCCTCTGGGGACTCAGCTGCTTCAATGTGGACACGTCCACTCAGGGCAAAAAGCATTCTTAGTCCACCCCCCAGGATACTGAAAATCTACTTTCACATGTAAAAATTACTTTGGAAACTTATTTATCTCTACTTCCCACCCCTGCCCTCAAGATATACATTGGCAATCATCTCCCAAGCATATACCCACTGATACACATCAGAAGAGTCTCTTCCCTAAGTTTTTACTAAACAGTAATAAATGACCTTTCCCTAACAATAGCTAGCCCCCTCAAGGTCCTGGAAACCTTGTTTATAAAATACCTTGGAGGCTTGTGCTATCCCTAACCTCCTCCCAAATTGAAAGTATATAATCAGCCACTCTTCATGACCCCCCCCTCTCTACTCCAAATAAATAAATAAGTATTTTTTAAATAAAATAAAATAAATGACTTTTTTTTAAATGAAAGAAGAAAAAGGAAAGAAATATTTGAATATTAATGTACATCTATTTCTCAAGCATAAAATAGTCAAGACACTGGATTAAAACTTACATACAAGAAAAGAAAGAAAATATTCATAACTATAGTTGACTCTATGAATCCCACACTAGGGCATACATACCAAAGACAAAAAAAAATCATAAGTGTTAGAGAGGAAAAAAGAATTCATTAATAAAGAAACAAGAATCAGACTAACAGAAAATTTTTAAATAGCATCAGATATAAAAAAGAATGAAGTAATAGCTTTATTATCTTGAAAAAAATAATCACAAATGTAAACTTTTAGATCCTTATAAAATGTCATTGGAATAGGAAGGCATAATAAAAAAAATATTTTCAGGAATACAGACCACAGATAATTTGCCTTAATTTGTGTAGGCAGCACTTAAATACTAATATTATTTTAACAATTAAAATGTACTCTATGACCTATGGGGTGGGGGGAAAAGAGGGATGACCAAGTCATCTTGAAATAATTCAGTTTTATGAAAAAAGTAAAAAGATCGAAAAAAAGACTTGAAGAAAAGAGAGATAAAAAAACGTATGCATAATAAAAATAAATAAATAAATAAACAACTGGTGTGCCTGGGTGACTTAGTCGGTTCAAGTGTCTGCCTTCAGCTCAGGTCATGATCCCAGGGTCCTGGTATTGAGCCCTGCATCAGGCTCCCTGCTCAGTGGAAAGTCTGCTTCTCCCTCCCATTGTGAAAAAAAATTTGCCTTATTTATTTGAGAGAGATAATCTTTAAATTTTACTTATTTATTTGAGAGAGAGTGAGAAAAGAAAAACATGCACACAGCAGGGAGAATAACAGAGGGAGAGGGAGAAGCACCCCACTGAGCAGGGAACCCCCCTGCGGGGCTCTATCCCCGGACCCGGGTATTATCACCTGAGTTATAGTTAGAAACTTAACTGACTGAGCCACTCAGGTACCCCAATGAATACAATCTTTAAAATATAATAATAATAATAAATAATAATAAAGAAATAATATTTCAGATAGTATGATTTTTTTTAATGTAAGACTTGGTATAAAAACAGGATGACATATTTGTCTAATTATAGTAAAAGACTTTGATAAGTTTAGATGCAGTAGTACATAAAAAAAATTTAACTTCTTTCATTAACTGATAATTTAATTAGATTAAATTAAGAGACATCAAAATTTAGAGAATCTAATAGTCCTGATCTATTAATAAACGTAGCCATCCTGACCCCAAAACAATAGTTTTCAGTAAGTATATAAGCATAAGTTGAACATTTACACAAACAGGCCATTATTTAGGCCAGAAGTATATGCCAATAAATTCCTAGAGTTAAATATCGGGTTATATTTTCCAAGAATAAGGCAATAAAATTAGAAAACAATGACCAAATTATTAAATTCATATAATTGGAAGTTAACTTCATACCTAAAAAGAAATAGTACAGCTAATTCAGAAATTTTTAGAATTAGAGTACTTTGGTAATATCAACTCTCAAAATGAGTAACGGACAGGTGGGGCTAGGGAGGAAGAGATCCATAGGGAACTTTGTGAACAGGCTCTCAGAAATCCCCAAAATGTGGTGTGGGAAAACCAGAGTAAAGAGATAAATTGGACCACCCTGCCCCAGGGAAGAGCACCCTGATCTAGGCATGTGGGATGGAGGACCACCCTGCCCTAGGTGTATGGGGTGGGTCATGTGGGGTGAGTGTCTCTATGATAATCACCTGTAACCAAAAAAGAATAATCAGACCCTAAAAAGGAGGTAAGCCACTGAAGGAGTTATTGATAGAGATGTTAAAAGGATTAAAGTTGCCTGGTTACCTTTTTATAAAAAATAAACCCTGAAGGCACTCATTGTTAACTGTGTGGGGACCTCTCTTAGTTGTGAGAGCTTTTTCTATATATTCACTTGATAAACTTCTGTCACTTACTCACTCTCCATTGCCCACGAGATTCCTTCTTTGACTCCAAGAGACAAGAACCTAGCTCTCCCACATCATTCCCTAGAGTTAAGTATCGGGCTATATTTTCCAATGATAAGGCAATAAAAACTAGAATATAATGACCAAAATATTAAGTCCATGTAACTGGAAGTTAACTTGATACCTAAAAAGAAATAATACAGCTAATTCAGAAGTATTTAGAATTACTGTACTATGGTAATATCATTTGTGAAAATAAGTGACAATAATTAAAGGTATGAAGGAAATCTAAAGGTTTAATTGTATTAATTCAAAAAGAAAAACAAAACAATACAACAAAAACACCAAAGCATAAAACAACAAAACAAAAACAAAAAGAATATAAAGGCAAAACCTAAGAATGACAGCAGTAATAACAAAATGTTATAGAAACAAACAAATTTTTTGGAATAGATTAATAAAAAAGATTTGACCAATGAGTACTGGTCAGGAATACTCAGAGATGATGAAGATAAAATAAAATACTAAATGAAATGTATAAAAACTAAATTATAGACCTAAGAGACTGATTAAAAATGCTTCTAGAAAAAGAGTCTAATTTTAAGACAATAAAATTAATAGCACCATAGAGAAAAACTGTATTTGTGACATAGGGGATCAATTAGAGATGATAAAGTATTTCCTTAAATATCAAAGATAACAATTAGACTCAGTGGCTCAGTCAGCTAGGCCTCTGCCTTCACCAGAGATCATGATCACAAGGCCCTGAGACTGAGCTTGACTCCCTGCTTGGTGGGGAACCTGCTTCTTCTTCTCCCTCTCCCTCTGCAGCTTCCCCTGCTTGTGCTTGTTCTCTCTCTCTCTCTCTCTAAATAAAATTTTAAAAGTTAAAAAAATTAAGAAATAAGCATCAAAGATTAATCCATAAGGTAAAAATATTTATTAAAGTGATTAATTAATTTATATTAAAATTAAATATTTCCTTGAACTTAAGTACAGTGTGGAGAAAAAGTTAATAGACAACTGACATAGGAATGAACAATACTTAAAATATTTAAAACTGACAAGGAATTATTAGATTTAGACTCCATGATGATCTCTATGTATGTGCATATAAAACACCTTAAAATACTTTGTAGGAATGTGCTACAGGAAATTAAAGAGACAGGGAGATAAAGGGGGAAAAAAAATAGCTCAACTTGAAATGACTAGTTGGTTGCCACTGTGTTTTATTTACATTTTCCACCACTTTTTTGGTCAATGAAATTATTTTACATGTATCTATTATTATCTTGTAGGACATGTTATACTAATATCATTATTAATGAAGTTGAGAATAAGAATATGATGCCTTCATTTTCATCATAATTGTTAAAAATGATCCCTGAAGCTGGTAAATGCAGGAAACCAGAAACAGAAATAATAATTAGCACCAGTTCAAAAGCTTGTCCACCTGGAACCCGTAAGAAAATCCAACTAGATCCTGAAAATAATGAGTGATTTGAGGAAAATGGACAGGGATATAGATTTCCAGGTGCTTTTTTTACTTATAATGGCAATAGCAACTTAGACAATGTAATGGAAAAAGATCTATTAATTGGCAGTAGGAAAATTATTTAAAAAATATAAACCATAAGCCAATGAACTTGGGAAAATTATGAAGAATCTACATAAGCATAAAAAGAAACAATATGAATTTGCCAAGGCACATTCACATTTTTAAAAATAAGTTAAAAGGGGAACAATATGCCATAATACATATATCAATGTTTTTCATAGAAGTTTAGTATAAAAAATAAACATTTTAAATAATTAATTTGGAAAATGATATCACATATCTGAAAAACTTGGAAGAAGAAATGGATAACCATGACTAAACAAATGTAGCAGAAAAATGATTTACAAAAATAGATAAAGGCTATTCGAAAATGCAGTGAATATTGGCCAAAGCTTAGAAAAATCGATAAAATATAAAATGTAAAATGAATTCATAAGTGAAAAATAGAATCCTATTAAATCTAATTTGGAAAGAACTCATAATTTTTTTTGCCTGAATCTGCTCTGCCTTTCATTAGGTGGGACACTGACCAAGCCCACTCAGCTCCTCTCTCATGCCCAGTAATAGTAAAGTCAGGGACATTAATTACTTCTGGGATGAATTTTAACCACTGTGGATAGGATGCAGAAGCCAGTGGGTTAAACAGAGTCTTTCTTGTTTCAGGAAAATAATTCTGAGATGTTTTCTGTGCATTAGGATTGATGCTCAGTTGTCTACAATCATAATCCACTCAGTCTGAACTCATATATGTTTTCTCCTGGACCACTTAGCTCTTCTCATTCTCTCCTCTTCCACGTGATCAAATCCCAAAAATAATTATTTAGGTTGTGTATGCAAGTCCTGATTTTGAAGGGAAACTCAGTTACAGAAAGAGATGGAAATAAAGATACAGGGAAAAAATGGTGCACTTGGGTGACTCAATTAGATAAGCATCTGACTCTTGATTTCAGCTCAGGTTGTTATCTCAGGGTGATGAGATGAAGCCCCTATAGGCTCTGTGCTGGGCAAGGAGGTTGCTTAAGATTCTCTCTTCTTATCCCTTTCCTTCCACCCCTCACCTCCCATGCTGTCTTTCTCTTAAATAATAAGCACTGCTGGACTATCTTAGATTCTGTACCTTCTCTCCAGCCATGAACCTATCACTGTCTTTAACTCTTGAAAACTTCATTAGACAAATTAACGTGGTGAAAGAAGCAATATGAGAAAGCCTATTAATCTGATGAGCATGGAACTGAACAAACCCTATAGATACTTTCCCTTTGACTTCTAGCCTATCAATACCTACAGTGAGTCACATACACTCAAGATTATTGTTTTTATTGTATACTTCATATATTCATTAATTTTTGACTCGTTATCATTTTTGTTGAAGTGTTAAACTATGGTAATAAACAAACTTTTAATTAACTTTTCCTCCTATGATACAAATATAACTTGCACTTGAACTTTAGCTAATATTATGTTCTAAAATTGTCAAAACAAAATGATCAAGGTTTCTAGATTATTTACTGTATTTTCTACTATATAATATTGTTCTATCTCTTCTGTATAAAGAAAATGAATGCTTGGGGCTCTTGGGTGGCTCAGTGCGTTAAAGCCTCTGCCTTCTGCTCAGGTCATGATCCCAGAGTCCTGGGATAGAGCCCCACATCAGGCTCTCTGCTCAGCAGGGACCCTGCTTCCCTTCCTTTCTCTCTGCCTGCCTCTCTGTCTACTTGTGATCTCTGTCTGTCAAATAAATAAATAAAATCTTAAAAAAAAGAAAATGAATGCTTGTTAACTAAATGAATGCTTTACTGAACAAATTAAATATGGCAGTAGCATTTTATTTTTATCATGCTTTACATAGTAAACTATAATATTATATCACTGGTCTACAAATAATCTCTACTCACATAGTCATTTGGAAGCTTTTAGCAAAAGAATTCTTCCTCCTGATTGTAGTATAAAAGCCACAGAAATATACAGAAGACTCCTAGTATAGAAAGTTAAGTCCAGTTATCCGTGATGCCTTGAGTAGAACCTGACCTATGTATGTCCTGGAATGCACTAGTAACTGTTACATGTGATAGGATTATATTTAATATATACAGTTTCATTTACTTCACAAAGGAGATATAAATTTGAGAATAAAATATTTGATGAATCTATAAAGTCTATATCTATTTGTAACCAATGTGGTAGAATTAAGATGTTAATTTGAAAAAATTTTTCACTGAACACATACACATATTCAATTGTTTTTATATATATAAAACAGCATTATTTATTTATGTAAATAAATGCATTGTCAGTAAAATCCATTTACTTATCAGTCATAAGGGTAATTTTAAGTACTAAGAATAAGAAATATGTGAAAAGATAAGTGTTCAAGAGTGCAGTTTGTGGTAATTAATACAATATGATAGGCTCATAAAAAGATATATTACTTGAACTTAAAAGCTTCTATAATTAAGCGATGACCACTTGAAATTTGTAATTAGTCTTGCTGCAGTTTTTCCTTGCACTTACTGCCCTTCCCCGGAAGTTCATTAAGAATTTCTGTGAATGTCCTTAAGTTTAATCTCATTCATGGATTCCACTGCTGCTCACAAAACAAAGTCAAAAAGAGAGGTAACTCTATGTGGCACTCCATCCACAAGCAATACATTCATAAATAATTAAAAAGCTCTCTACTTCATTTGTTACCCATTCAGCTAATAATTTAAATGAGTAACTGAGGCCATTTTATCAGCACGTTTAATAGAAGGCGACTCAGAAACTTCACAGTGTTATTTAAGAAGAAATGTTCCTGTGTTAAGGTTTTTATTTTTTTTTAATCAACAAAATAATTTTCAAGTATTAAAAGCAAATGTCTCCTTTTCCTCCAAGTTCCTTGCTATGTCCAAGTTATAAATAAATACATTACAATCGTATTTTGAGTAGTAGATAAAAACAAATGTTTTGAAACTGTCTGTGGGTTGAGTGTCTGGGTTAACTTGTATAAATATCTGAACTCAATGTATTTAGACTTTATTAGATGGTTTATTTTAGACTATTTAAAAATACATGCTCAGATAATGACTTAACATTATTTTATTCATTTTAATAAATAAATTATTTTATTTAATTATGTTTAGATATTTGTTTATTATTTAATGATTTAATATTTAATACTCTAAATTTGAAATATTTTAAATTCTAAAAAATATTTATTTAATTAAATTGATATATTTAATATAAATATTTAGTAAATTATTAATCATTATTATAATTATGCAATACATTATGTATTGTGTAATAATTGCATTTTAATAAATAAATAAATGTATTATTTACATTATTTTATTTTATTTTATTTTATTTAGTTGACAAAGAGAGGGAGAACGCAAGCAAAGGGAGCTGCAGGCAGAGGGAGAGGGAGAAGTAGGCTCCCAGCTGAGCAGAAAGATCAACCTGGGGTTCCATCTCACGACCCTGGGATCACCACCTGAGTTGAAGGCAGATGCTTAACTGAATGAGCCATCCAGATGCCCAAGGCTTTGTATTCTTAGCTTCTAAATATTGATGCTGCTTCATCTCTGGAGTTAGTAAATTGATGTCGAGAATTCCTATCAAAGAATTGATAGTAGCTGTTAAACAGAAAACATGTAATTTAGGGGGAAAAAAGAACAGAAGGAAGGAGAGAAAGGCCAAAAGTCAAAAGCACGTTAATATAAAATTTAATTAGATAAATTTAATTAGATAAATAAACCTGATATTCCCCTAAAGGGGCCTAATAAAAGAGCTGCAAAGAGCTGATAGGATTAGGAAAATTGTCCACTCCTGGTCATTTCATAATTTTAAACTATTCCTTATTAATAAATAAACTTAGTTCCAGAAACACAACCACATAAGAACATTTCCACCAAGTTTCCTCTAACAGCATTTAAAAATTAGACATTCAAACAATGTAGTTCATTATATGTTGCATCTGTATCTCAAAGTTTAAACACTTTCTGTGACACATTTTCTAACAATTAAAATTAAAAAAAATATATATATATATACACCCTTATCACTAAATGGAAATATATATATATATATATATATATATATATATATTTATATATATATATAATATATATATATATATCTAGTTTATATATATATATATATATAAGTTTTACAGTCTAGAGTGCCTGGGTGGCTCTCAGTTGGTTAAGTGTCTTCCTTCAGCTTAGGTCATGATGCCAGGGTACTAGGATCCAGTCCTGCATCAGCTGCCTGCTCAACAAGGAGTCTGGTTCTTCCTCTCCCTCTGCATCAGCTGCCTGCTCCTCCCCGCCCCACTCTCTCTCTCTCTAATAAATAAATAAATTCTTAAAAAAAAAAAGACTGAAATCTGAGACTGAATTACTAAATTCAGTCTTAATATAAGACAGCTAAACAAAGCAATGATCACAACTGGAAAATTTAGTCAGATCATGGTTTAACATTTTTGGTTGACACAGGACCTCTTTCAGTAAAAACTTTTTCCCTAAATATCAATTTCGTTTAAGGCAAAAATTTTGACAAGAAATTCAGATCCTTCTCATCATTTTCATATCAATTTAATGTGACATCCTCCAAGTATATAATCAAATATGTAATTATCCTATCTGTTGCCTTGTATATTGCCTGTATCTTTTTCAGACTCAAAGTTCCATTGAGGTAGAGCTTTTTTGTTTTGTTTTGTTTTTTATATGCAGAGATTTTTAAAGTGTTTGATATATACAAGATTCTTAATAAGTGTTTGCAAAACCTATGTATTTCAGAAGCCTTAAACATATTAAAATAATGTAGGTGATATTAGTAGTCATATCAAACAATTTGTATGTTTCAGTCATGTAAATAACTACATTTCTCAGAGACAGAGAAACATACAAATGATCTGGGTCCAGTAGGATAATGCTAGCATGTGTTGTAAATTCTCTTATATGACCTTATTCTTGCAAGAATTGGTTATGTGGCAGAAAAAAAGGTATCACTATCTTATACTTTATTATTTAAAGAGATTTATGGAAGTTGTTAATTTCTTACACTACCCCTTTGTTTCAGTGGGCCCAATTTCCGTGGTAATGGTGAGAGGAAAGTAGGCAATTTAGGCAGCAGCAAAAATCTCCTACAAGGCACTATAAAATAAGGCTTGTTCTAGATCATGGGTCTGTCCAAAGGGGAATGTTAAAGGGTAGGATGGATGATGGATGCATTGTGGACTTATAACTATAAGATTAATACTGTTATGCCCCAATAATGGGTCTATGATTATAGGAGCGAGACTGATGTAAAGCGAAGGTCAAGCAAAGCTTTATTTCATGCCAAGCATCAAGAATCTAACCGAACGTTCGGGGCCACACCTCTTATGAGAGAAGGCAAACCCTTCTCTGTTTCACAGTCTAGCTTTTAAGGGCAAAGGCCATGCAGTCAGGCCTGGCCACGCACAGGTGACCAATGAGATTTTAACACACACAGGAAACTCCACAGTGAGGCTAGGTGACCAATTGAGGTACAATTTACCCTAGTATAGACATTTGACCCAGCCTATTACACCTTGATTAGGATTGGTGCCAAAAAGGTTCCCAAAGGGTGGAGGAGTGGGGCATACTCCTTAGTATCTAGGGAGACAAAATGCAAACACCGCCAGCCCCCCCCCCCCCCCCGCTGATTGATGTCTCCACCTGGCCTGACCCACCCTTGTATATGTGCTTTGTTACCTGGAGCTGATTTCCAGGACTTGTTTTTAAGTGAATCCCCTGGGGGAAGGGGAGCAAGGACAGTTTAAGGGTTAACTTCAATGAAAGCCTCTTTCTAAAATATAAAAATATAAAATAGGTCCTTACATTACAACAACTCAGTAGGGAAAGTCCCAGTGTGGTGATAAAAGAAGTGATGTAACTTGCATTGCACATTTTATTTTTAAAACGTGTAAGTTGTATTTTTCCCTGCCATGACATCATACTTTATCTTCATCTCTGTATACTAGTTTAAAACTAGTTAAACAAACTCAACAATTTTTTTAAAAAATATTTTATTTATTTATTTGAGAGCAAAAGCCAGAGAGAGAGAGAGAGAGAGAGAGCATGAGCAATATGGGGCTCAATCCCAGGACTCTTGAGATCATGATCTGAGCCAAAGGCAGACACTTAACTGACTGAGCAAATGAGACTCCCACAAACTCAACAATTTTATAAAATTTTATTTGTTGGGGTGCCTGGCTGGATCAGTCAGTAAAACATGTAACTCTTGATCTTGGCGTTGTACATTTGAAATCCACCTTGGGTGTAGAGGTTTTTAAAAATAAAATCTTTAAAAATTTTTTTTTCATTTTTTTATTTAAGCCATTGTATGGCAGTGTTGATCACTATATTGTACACCTGAAACTAATATTAACCTTATTTTAACTAACTGGAATTTAAATAAAAACTTTAAAAATAAAATAAAAATAATAATCATAAAAATAAAAAAGAGGAAAATTATTTGGCAGGCAATTTTCTTAATTGCATTATTATTTATTATTATCATAGTCTGTGTGTGTGTGTCGGTGGGAAGTGGCTGGTATTACAGTGAGCTCCATATCTGTGTTACACTGAGGTCCATGTCTGTAGTCAGTCTTTTTTTTTTTTTTTTTTCTTTTAATTTATTTTCAGTGATCCAAAATTCATTGTTTATGCACCACACCCAGTGCTTCATGCAATAAATTCCCTCCTTAATACCCACCACTGGGCTCACCCAACCACCCACCTGCCACCCTCCTCTTCAAAAAACCCTCAGTTTGTTTCTCAGAGTCCACAGTCTCTCATGGTTTGTCTCTCCCTCCGATTTCTCCCAGCACACTTCTCTCCATCTCCCAGTGTCCTCCACGTTATTCCTTATGTATTGAGTCTTATAAAAACTTTTATTTCTTTCCCTATTCTGCTTTGCATATGCTTACCTTAGATGTTAAAATGTTATAAACCTCTCCTGCCTGTTCCATTTTCTCTCTCTGCTCTCATGATTTCTCATGCTCTCCCTGCCAACCCCACATGCCTTACAATATCTGGATATGACTAATCCTCTTCCTGAGCTACTTTATTCTACTCTGCCATATGGTTGCCCTTCCCTCTTCTGTACCATAACTTCTATCCCCTGCATTTGTGCTTTAACAATACCTAATTCTTTTCACTACATCTGTATCTTTGAGGTCAATACTCGGTAGTGCAATTGCTGGGTCATAGGCTAGCTCTATTTTACTGGAAAGAAGGGCCATATGCACCCCAGTGTTCGTAGCAGCAATGTCCACAATAGCCATTCTGTTGAAAGAGCCAAGATCCCCTTCAACAGACAAACAGATAAAGAAGATGTGATCTATGGATACAATGGAATATCACTCAGCCATCAGAAAGGATGAAGGAGGAGGAGATTATGCTAAGTGAAATAAGTCAAGCAGAGAAAGTCAATCATCATACGGTTTCACTTATTTGTGGAACCTAAGGAATAGCATGGAGGACATTAGGAGAAGGAAAGGAAAAATGAAGTGGGGGAATTGGAGGGGGAAATGAAACATGAAAAACTATGGACCCCAAGAAACAAACTGAGGGTTTTAAAGATGAGAAGGATGTGGGGATGGATGAGCCTGGTGATGGGTATTAAGGAGGGCACATATTGCATGGGGCACTGGGTGTTTTTTACACAAACAATGAATCATGGAACACTACTTCAAAAAACTAATGATATATTGTATGGTAACTAACATAACATAATTTTTTAAAAAAAAAGGAGGGGGACAATACCTAACAGTCTTTGCTAGTTTCTTGTTTACCTCCTTTTAAGAGTAAGCTCATTAGTGGTTTTTTGTTTGTTTGTTTGTTTGTTTGTTTTGTCTCAACTAAAAGAATAAAAATAATACACATTATTTTGAAAACTTTTTGAACAGTGTACAAACCTTAGTCAAGTCCACAATGTCTCATCTCTTCTTCCTCCTAACATGGCTAAGTTGAAAAACCCTTTTATCTGGGAAAAGATCATTCTCCTGCCACCTTGTGTTAGATTTTGGCTTTAGCTTAGATTATCCTTACTTTCCTTTTCTGAAAATAAGTTGAAAATATTAATAGCCTCAGTTTCTTCTTCCAAAATATGACTGCTTCTTTACCAAGCACAAAAGCAACCCATTTTGACCATAGTAAACAGCATGGACCTACTTTTTTGGCTCACTGTTTTAGTGAGACAAGTGGAGTGAAGATGACAAACCATTTCCAAATGTATTAATAATTGGTAGACCATACTTCTAAATCGAAGTTTTGTTGCCATCAAACTATGACCAGACTCGCTATAATTACAGAGGTAAATTCTTTATATTTACTATATTTGAAATTACCATATAATACCAAAATAAAATTATGATTATGTGAAGAGTCTGTAATATTAAGAAGATGACTTTTTGAAATGATTGCTTATCTAAATGAAATTTTCCCATTTTATAATCTTGCATAAGCTTCCATTGTCATTTCCTATTTAAAATCTATTAGAAGGTACTCTTATTCTCCCTTAAGTGGGAAGTCAAATGTGGAACAAATTCATCCCAAAGGAACTGATTCTATATTCCACTGAAGACCAGGTGGCTTCCATGTGGCATTTTGCCTCTTGCATATTGTTCATCGCCTACAACAAATGGGGGTATGCTCTTTAGTAAACTAATTCAACTCAACTAGAGACATTGTCTTCAAGGAATAACATCATAGAGACTAGAATCAGAATCATACTTTTGGGAAAATTGGGCCCAGGTTTTTTTTGTTTTGTTTTGTTTTGTTTTTTTTAAGATTTTATTTATTTATTTATTTGACAGAGACCACAAGTAGGCAGAGAGGCAGAGAGAGAGGGGGAAGCAGGCTCCCTGCTGAACAGAGAGCCTGATGCAGAGCTCGATCCCAGGACCCTGAGATCATGGCCTGAGCCGAAGGCAGAGGCTTAACCCACTGAGCCACCCAGGCGCCCCTGGGCCCAGGTTTTGATGATGGCTTCTTTCCTCAATCTTATAAAACCTATTTGAACTCTACTGGATGCCAGAACTGCTTAAAAATATTTGGTCCCTTGTAATTTTAACCTTCCAGTATTCAATGCACCCGATCCATGTAATATCCTATAGTATTTTTGTCAAATGAAGACTCTCAAAGTGTGTTTTCTTGGGAGACACTTTTCAATTGGTTGCTTACATTTCTGCATTTATTATTTCTTCTAGACTATCCTTTGAAGATGGTTGTATTGAATAGACTTGGAAAACAGAAATAGTATCTTTTTTTTAACTTAACCTGTTGTGTTTGCAAATATTATCTGCCTCTGTTTTGATTCTTCTTGTGGGAACTGAGGCTCAGAACTGATATATAACTCCCACCCCTACACACACACACACACACACACACACACACACACACACACAAAACTGTTAATATTCTGACTACTTCTATTGCTGTGAATAATGAACTATATTATTTCTGAACCATGAGTCTGCATCTTCTATCAACACCCAAGAAACCACGGCAGACTCATACACCAGCTTTCAAATAAGGGAAAAAAATCTCAGATGCTTTATATTTTTTGATAGTGTTACCTACTTCTGAACATATGACTGAACACATATATAAAGCTGGAGCCATGACCATTTAGAGCTTCTTCTGTGGAAGAACTATGCATTCACTTGTAAACAAAAGTAGTTTCATCTCTTTTTTTTTTTTTTTTTTCCTGGAAACCATTTCCTCTCTCACACACTGTTGCTCAAATTGGATGGAGTCTAAGGTCCTTTGAGGAAATTTTTGTTTAATGACTCAAAATAAAATAGGAAGAGTCTAAAGTGCTAAAACTAAACTAATTCTAGATAAAAGGTATAAGATCATGCCAGAAAGGATAGTAATTTTATCTAACAACTGCCTGTTCACCCCTTTATTTGTTCATTAACTAATCTCCAAATTCCTGACTAAATCCCTTTTGTAAGCCAGAATGTGAGCTAAAAACTGGGTATTTTAAAAAAAGTTTTCATTTGAAATCCAGTTAGTTAACATATATGGTTTGTATTAGTTTCATGTGTACAATATAACATATAACACTCAGTGCTCATCATGACAAGTGCTCTAATTAACCCCCATCACTTATTTAATCCATCACTCCTTTCAGATCCTCTCAAGTAACCATCAGTTTGTTCTCCGTAATGAAATATCTGTTTCTCTTGCTTTGCTTCTCTTTCTATGTCTTATTATTTTCCCTTTTGCTTGTTTGTTTTGTTTCTTTTATTCCATATATATGAGTAAAGGTATTTGTCTTTCTCTGACTGACTTATTTCACTTTTAGCATTATACTGTCTAGTTCCATCCATGTTATTGCAAATGGCAAGATTTCGGTCTTTTTTTTTATGGCTGAATAATATTCCATTGTATATACATACCACTTATCCTTTATTCATTCATCAATTGATGGATACTTGGGCTCTTTCCATATCTTAGCTTTATAAATAATGCTGCTATAAACATAGGGGTGCTAGCATCCCTTTGAATAAGTTTTCTTATATTCATTGGGTAAATACACACCAACAGGATTGTTTATCACAAAGGACTTCTATTTTTAAATTTTATGGAAATTCCATACTGTTTTCCAATATGGCTGTATCAGTTTGCATCACCACCGACAGTTCACAATTGTTACTTTTTCTTTTTCTTTTTCTTTTTTTTTTTTTAGGATTTTTTATTCATTTGACAGAGAGAGATAACAAGTAGAGAGAGAGAGGAGGGAGCAGGCTCCATGCCTGGCAGAGAGCCCGATGTGGGACTTGATCCCAGGACCCTGAGATCATGACCTGAGCTGAAGGCAGAGGCTTAACCCACTGAGCCACCCAGGCAGCCCCCACTAGTGTTACTTTTTCACATCCTCTCCAACACCTTTTGTTTCTTGTAGTGTTGATTTTAGCCATTCTGACAGGTGTGAGGTGGTATCTCTTTCTAGTTTTGCTTTGCAATTTCCTGATGATACATGATGATGGACATCTTTTCATGTATCTACTGAACATTTGAATGTGTTCTTTGGGGAAAACACTTGTTCATGTCTTCTATCCATGTTTTTATTGGATTATTTGTTTTTGGATGTTGACTAAAAACTGGATATTAAGTAACACACAAGACAGGTTTCCTTGAGCTTAAATTTTATTTGCATGAGTATCATTAACAGGAAAAAATATGCATATGTGTATGTACAAGTGTGTTTATGTATACATCTATCTATCTATCCTCTATCCCCTGTCTTCTAATTGTGGTAAATCCTGTAAGGTGGGGAATGGGATAGTCCGAAGAAATATGCTGCTGGATATGTTGGGTAAGCAAATTTAATTGCACTCAGATGCATTGGATATAAGTGAATCACTCAAATGAGTTATTTAATATTATATAGAAACAAATTAAAATTTTATGTAGTTGAAAATAATAGGTAGTTAAAATAATTTTTGTTGTTTCTTGTTTCTGTGTCTTTTTTTTTTGTTTATATATACTATGGTGTGAATGTTTATGTCTCCCAAAATCATATTATGAAATCTAACTCTGGAAGTGATAGTATTAAAAACATAGGGGCCTTTGGGAGGTGATTAGGTCATAAGTGGGATTACAGTCCTTTTAAAGGAGACCCCAGAGAGTTCTCTTGCTTCATTCATCATGTACATTTACAGTGAGAAGATAGCCATCTATGAGGAAGTGGGCTCTCCCTGGATATGCCCATTCCTTAATCTTGAACTTCTCAGTTCTAGAACTGTGAGAAATAAGTTTTCTTGTTTTCTGTTCTTTATAAGCTATTCAGTCTATATCATGTCCGTTATCGGAGCCTGCATGCAGAAGGACAATATGACCTAAAACGAGAGCAATAAATATAAAGTTTCAGTAAAGTCAGTTGGTACAATGTTTTTTTACTTAGAGAAGACATGCTGCTTCATGTTTAAACCTTGATATTCTATGTGTTTCTTGAAGGGCCACTTCTTACTCCTTTGTATGTTTTCCACAAAGTCCAGGATGATGCCTTACATAAAGGTAATATTTTATAAATACTGTTGGAAATATATACTTCTCTAAAATCTTATTTTGCCTACAGATTACTTGGATCCACTTTGCCTTGTGTAGAATATTTGAAATATATTAAGAACAGAATGTCTCTCTAAATAACATTTAGAATCATCTTTAGTTTATGACTCCTGACTCATTTGTTTATGAAGTGATACTTACTGCAAGAACACTGAAGTTTGTAATATAATTTTTGAATTAATCACCAAGCTAGTTTATTATAACTTATGAAAAAAAATAATTTCTCATGTTGGTTTAATTCTGCTCTTATGTTATGGTCATGGCATTTTCATTAAAATAAAGTAGAAAATAGAAGTAAATAATAAGTGAAAAAATAAAAAATAATAAATAAAAATATAAAAGTAAAACTCTTGTGAAATGTTAAACTTTTCTTACTTATTTTGTTTTGCTTTTCCTCTACCATGCTGGCAAAGCTGTATTTTGCAGATAGATACAATTTTCTAGTTGCTAGGTTTGTTACTGTTGCTAAAATTTTCAAAATATAAGAAGTTGAATAGTCATGGATTGTTTACTAAACTCCTTATCTACACATATAAAAATAAAACAATGATGGTGACCTGGGGGTATTTCTAAAATTGTATTCTGTTTTTCCATATTATGTTTTACAATGTAATTAATAAAGATTCTGCATATAGTAACACCCCATCCCCTTCTATCTCATCTGTATGTCCATTACAGAGCATGTATGATTTCTATTCATTGCTATGTTGTGGTGAAGAGATTGTCTGAAGTAGTCCTATATTTATGCAGGTAGATCTTAAGCTACAGTGCTCTTGTTTATTTGCTTGCTCATGATCAGTATGTCTGAAAGATGGGTAACTATTGCATCAGGTATGACGATTAAAAAATATTATTGGTGCCTGATACACTGTGATGAAATAGGTAAGTCGATTTATAATTTGTTAATTAAATTAGAAAAGAAATTCCTTTGGATTTGTCCTTTATTAAGAGTTGTTTTTTTTTTTTTAAACGAATTCCTTGGGATGGTTTTTGTGTAATATATATCACATGCCTCAACCTTTAAATTTGAATGTAGAAAAGAGTTATCAGAATGAGCCTTTCCTTACACCACACACGAAAATAGACTCAAAATGGATGAAGGACCTCAATGTGCGAAAGGAATCCATCAAAATCCTTGAGGAGAACACAGGCAGCAACCTCTTCGACCTCAGCCGCAGCAACATCTTCCTAGGAACAACGCCAAAGGCAAGGGAAGCAAGGGCAAAAATGAACTATTGGGATTTCATCAAGATCAAAAGCTTTTGCACAGCAAAGGAAACAGTTAACAAAATCAAAAGACAACTGACAGAATGGGAGAAGATATTTGCAAACGACATATCAGATAAAGGACTAGTGTCCAGAATCTATAAAGAACTTAGCAAACTCAACACCCAAAGAACAAATAATCCAATCGAGAAATTGGCAGAGGTCATGAACAGACATTTCTGCAAAGAAGACATCCAGATGGCCAACAGACACATGAAAAAGTGCTCCATATCACTCGGCATCAGGGAAATACAAATCAAAACCACAATGCGATATCACCTCACACCAGTCAGAATGGCTAAAATCAACAAGTCAGGAAATGACAGATGCTGGTGAGGATGCGGAGAAAGGGGAACCCTCCTACACTGTTGGTGGGAATGCAAGCTGGTGCAACCTCTCTGGAAAACAGCATGGAGGTTCCTCAAAATGTTGAAAATAGAACTGCCCTATGACCCAGCAATTGCACTATTGGGTATTTACCCTAAAGATACAAACGTAGTGATCCAAAGGGCACGTGTACCCGAATGTTTATAGCAGCAATGTCCACAATAGCCAAACTATGGAAAGAACCTAGATGTCCATCAACAGATGAATGGATCAAGAAGATGTGGTATATATACACAATGGAATACTATGCAGCCATCAAAAGAAATGAAATCTTGCCATTTGCGACAACATGGATGGAACTAGAGCGTATCATGCTTAGCGAAATAAGTCAAGCAGAGAAAGACAACTATCATATGATCTCCCTGATATGAGGAAGTGGTGATGCAACATGGGGGCTTAAGTGGGTAGGAGAAGAACCAATGAAACAAGATGGGATTGGGAGGGAGACAAACCATAAGTGACTCTTAATCTCACAAAACAAACTGAGGGTTGCTGGGGTAGGGGGTTTGGGAGAAGGGGGTGGGATTATGGACATTGGGGAGGGTATGTGCTTTGGTGAGTGCTGTGAAGTGTGTAAACCTGGTGATTCACAGACCTGTACCCCTGGGGATAAAATTTATGTTTATAAAAAATAAAAAATTATATTAAAAAAAAGAATGAGCCTAGAAAATATTGTTATGAAATATTTTTGTTCTGTTATATTATGTTAACTTGGGAAATAATGGTAGTTATTTTTATTAGCATTTCCTACTTTCCACATGCCCTTACAGATGAGATATCATGTTTTTCCTACTCTTTTTATCATGGTTGTTATATTCTTCATGATCAATAACAATCAGTGAAAATTCATAACATTAATTTTTCTTTGGGAAAGTGATATTTTAGCAAGAATCCATGACCAAAAATTTTAGCTGTTGTTCATCCAGTAGGTGAGACTATCAATGTTCCCGAAATTTCAAGAAATAGAACTTATTAATTGTGTTGGTTAATGTTTATTTGTCTCTGAACTTAGAGGTGCATAATTCAATTTAAAATTTATTTTGAATTGAAAACAAGATCTTACTGAAGTTTAGTCATCCCACTTTATATCAGGCCTCCAGTACATTCTAATTTATTTATAGAAAATATCATAAACATGAATGTCACTTTTCCTATTGCATTTATACTGAAACTGCAATGACTCAAAGATGTCAGATCTGAAAAACACTACCTTTCTATAATTTCTGTTTCCTAGGAGGAATGGATATACCATTTTAGCACAATTATCCAACAGTATTCAAAACCACCATGAATTTTAAAACATAGTTATTACACCCTAAAAATCAAGTATGAAAAATCTGTAGTATAAACAACCAAGTCTCTATCTGTAAATGAAATACTCCCACACAGACTGGTTTTAAAACTTTCTAACTTAAGGAATTTGATAGCACAGACTCAGGGTAGTAGTTTCAGTGCCTACAGTATACTTTCAGGAGAGAGTAATGTAGGCTCTGAGTCACTTTCTGCCTAGAGATGACCTAATAGTGGTTCTGGCATTGTTTGTTTGTTTGTTTTTGAAAATACTTTCCTGGGCGTCATTCAGAAAATGCAGAGTTTGGCAATCTATATAAATTAAGGATGATCTTTTTGAATGTTTGTCTTTCACTACATCAAATTAACAAAATTGGACAGAAATTCCACTAAATTAAGCATTGTTAGGAAATGTGTAAATTGGAGCTGCTCCAATTAGTTGCTCTTTGAACTATGTGCTGTTGGTTCAGGATTAGATAAGGAGTTTGAAGGAAAACCTAAATCATTGCTTCCTTTTTTGAGAGAGTCTTAGCATATTTTCTTAAAATTAGCTGAAATAAACAATGTGTTTAGTCGCAAAGTGATTTGCATTTTTGCACAAACTCCCTATCTCCTTGAGAATTATAACAAATATTTCATGAAACATCATTGATCTTTACTTTGTTACACTGCTGTAAAGTACATTCAGAGTTGCCAGTTAAAAGTGTTAGTGTTGAGATGAAATGTCATGCATTTTTCTTCACTTCCATGCAAATGAACACAGTAATTTATTAAGACACAATGAAGAAAAAAAAAAAATTGACAATGAGTTCCAGATTTTAAAAAATCACTTGCCATTTCAATCCAAATTGTGAGTTTGATCGGTTACCGAACACTTTATAATGCACCCCTGGTAATTTTACAGAGATTATTTTTTTCTTACCAATTCTTGATTATTCTGTCTTGCAATGCAGAGAAAGCTAACTAATTTAAAATAAACTTCCGTTAATTTGGATTGTTATAAACTTAAAATTGATTAATTTTCATATACAGAGTTTAAAAATGTTCACAATTGGGCGCCTGGGTGGCTCAGTGGGTTAAGCCGCTGCCTTCGGCTCAGGTCATGATCTCGGGGTCCTGGGATCGAGTCCCGCATCGGGCTCTCTGCTCAGCAGGGAGCCTGCTTCCCTCTCTCTCTCTGCCTGCCTCTCCATCTATTGTGAATCTTTAAAAAAAAAAATTTAAAAAAAAAAAAAAAATAAAAAAATAAAAAAATTAACAATTTACATTAAATATATATTCTGTGTATACCTTGGAAAAATTATACTGAAAATTGAAATTAAAATGATGTTGTATATAGCTGCAAGAAGCCTCCAGTCCCATTTCATCTTACTATATAAGTTGTGTCAGGTAATTTATAAAATCCCTACTGCATAACAAATCTATTTTTTTGTTGGAATGGGTAGTAATGTTTGTTCTTTATTTCTAAATAAGAGTTGGTCTATGAGTACATCTGCAACTGTATTTTTCCTAAGTGGCTTCATGGTCTTGAACTGAGAAAGCTCAGAACATTAAACATCAAAATAATATAATTTGACATAACTAGACATCAAGGAAATGCAATCAAAATGACACTGAGATAACACTACACACTTATCAGAATGGCTAAAATAAAATATAATGACAAGACCAAAAGAAAAAAATATACCATTTGATGATACACAATGGCAAGTTGTACCATAACGTAACCATCTCAGACTAGTGTAGTGTTAAAAATTTGTTTTTTCTAAGCAATGTTTTGGGGGTCACTTACCACTTTTCAAGGATTTAAAGTGCTATCATTTTACTTAACTGTGAAATTTGGTCAGATTTAAATTTCAATTTATGTTAAAAACATTCTGTAAACTGTGTTAAACTTTGACATTTGTTCCCTCTGTTCAGTGAATAACACTATATCATATTTTGAAAAATACACTAATTTTTCATTTTGAAAAAATATCCCTTTTTCCTCTTATGGTAATTATTAATATGAATTAATAGTAGAATTTGATATGGTTCCATATGACCATAAATACTTTATTGTATATTATCAAATTTAATAATGAATATAATGTACTTCTTTGGACAATTTTTAAAAGACCAGTCTACTCTTAAAAAAAAAAAAAATGGAGACGCACTTCTTCAGTTCACACAAATTTCATTTTATTATATATAACCTCAGATAAATTTCAACAAATCATAATTTATTAAAATTATATCTACTTAAAAATCTCATAGAAGAGTAAAACCATCAAAAATAAAAATAAACACACACAACACACACACACATCACCCATGTATTGGCAAATCACAATTGCTGTAACAATACATTAGGCATTCCAAAGTTAAGGGCTATCAAAATTTCCATCAGTGACAAAAAGATTTGTATCCAAATGGACTGATTTTACAGAATCCAAGAAAAAGTCTCCTAGGGTTTATTTAAAGATAAATATTTGAACAAATACTTCTTAAATTTAGGAAATTCAGAACATAAGATTAAAGAATATTTGCAGTGCAGACTATATTCAATCCTTCCTTCAAAATGTGCCTTTGAGTACATAATTCTGTTTTCTCTATCTAAATTGAGCTGTCCTCCAAGGAAGTTTTCAATTTTCTTCACATGTAAAATTGGATACTCTGTTTGGTTATTAGTAAGGTTTTATATTTTTATTCATTTTGTAATAATCAGAGTAGATGTACATTATCAGATGTATAATTTGCAAATCCCTTCTCCATCTTTACGGTTTCTCAACGGATCTTTGATAGCTGTGTCTTTCAAGAAATATGCTACTTCTTTCCTGGTACACGGAGGTATGACTAGAACATTATCAATGTTGACCTTTGCAAAGAAAATCATGGCTTAAGATATATGTAGTCTGCGGTTGTTGGGAGTGTTCTGTAATATCAAGCATATCTAGTTAGTTGATAATTTTGTTCAAGTCTTACATATCTTACCAATTTGATGACCGTTTGTCTATATAATCTTAAAATAAAGGTGTTGAAATTTTTTTCCATTTCTCTTCTAAGGTAGAAGTTATGATTTTTGTTCTTAGTTTTTCCCTATATATCCCCAAATCTGTTATTAAGTATTAAAAGTCAAGAATTATTATACTCCCTGAGGAATTCTTGCTTTTACTCTTCTGGAATTTTGACTTGATCTTTATGTCTGATAATGAAATTTGCTTTAAAATCACTTTTCATTATCTTGATATAACCACCAAAGTTATAGTGTGATTAGTGTTAATATAGCATATTTTTTCTTTTACTTTTTAAAGCACTTCTATATTTAATCCTGACAAAGAAAAAAAAAGAGCTCTTTAGCTCATGAAGCATCTTTCTAAATTATCTTCATTTTTTTTTTGAATGAAGGAGTAGCAATTTTTGTTAAGGGACCTAAACTGAAAGTAGGTTTAGAAATTTATTTATTTATTTAGTGAAAGATTTTATTTTGTTTATTGACAGCAAGAGAGAGAGAGAGAGAGAGAGAGGAGGAAGCGCACAAGTGGGGGGAAAAAAAAGGAAAACGTGCAAAGGGAGAGGAAGAAGCAAGCTCCTTGGGGTGCAAATAATCCCATGCTGGGCTGAATCCCTGTATACTGGAATCATGACCTCAGCCAAAGGCAAACATCTGCTTAAAGAACGGAGTCATCCAGGCAACCCCTAGAAAAATTAAAAGAAAAAAAAGAACTTTCAAAAACATTTTGTTTCTTTCTTTCTTTTTTAATATTTTATTTATTTGACAGACAAAGAGACAGGAAAGAGGAACTATAAGCAGGGCAGAGGGAAAAAAAAAGGAGAAGCAGGTTTCCCACTGAGCAGAGAGCCTGATGTGGGGGCTCCATCCCAGGACCCTGGAATTATGACCTGAAAAGAAGGGACACTTATGGAGGAAGCCACCCAGACACCTCTTTTCTTTGTTTTTAATATATGGCAAACTGATGCTTCCCAGCCACGAGAAGCATATTACCCATTGATTAAATCTTTGATAACAACCTATTTAAAAAGGTGTGTAAATATATACTTACTCGGATTTACACACTTTATGTTTTCTTCATAGTTTGGGGGCTGGACCCCATGGTCACAACACTGCTTCCAGTCTTTGCCTTCCCATCTTTTGATACCAGGTATTTTGGTCAGCAAAGCAAATTAGTATCAAAATTAAGAAGCCCCTTGCAACCATATCTCAGGAGCAGGGGTTGCTCTTAGCCAAGGCCCAGAGCAGTGGACCTCCCCTCCCCTCGCTAGTGCTATAGCCCAAGGACTAGGACCCTGCCACCAGAACTCAGTCTTACATGTTATGCTAAGCAGACAAAACCAAAACAGGAAAGCTGCGACAGCTTTCACTGGCATGCCTCATCTCCCACTCCCTCGATGTCCAGGCAGTACCAGATGCCAGGGAGGGGTCTTGGTCCAACATATGGGAGGGAAGGGAAGTAGCCACGAGCAAGTACCTGCCTCTCTGTGCCTTTCTTTCATGAGCAGGTTGTAAGGAGGAGGAAGGAAGAGGAAGAGAGGTGAGCTTCAAGGGGTGAAGGCCTCAGGTAGGGCAGCTGGCTCCTGCCAGTAGGAAAGGGACAAAGGAGAAGGCAGTCAGTCTTGCAGGGAGTGTGGGAAGTAAGGGTTAGAGCTTATGACGGAATCTGGACAGGAGTAATAGGGATACTAGTCATTTGAGTCCACCATTGGCAAGCTGGGCTGGGTGTCAGGGCAGATAGGCCTCCCTGGGCAACGGCACATGAGAGAAGGTGGAATTCTTCTCTGAGGAGCAGGTGGAGCTTTGGGTGTTGGGAAAGCATAGACAGTATTGTTCCAGGGCCAAGGACAGGTCCGGGTACTCCTGGTTGGAGGTCAAGGCCCACAGTATGATCCCGGTCTTCTACCAGCAGCTTGAAGGTACCACATGCCAGCCACCCCTCATTATTGTGTAGAAACTCTCTGGTGCACTTATTGGCTTATCCATCAAATGACTCCTTCAGCAGCTTGAAAACCACCTCCACAGGCACTCCAGGATATGGGAGGCTTCCAGAGTGAAGATTTTGCACAGGATCACCGCAAAAGACCAGAAGTCACTCTGGTCGATGTAGATCTGGTCAAACATGGCCTTAGGGACCATCCACTTCACAGGCAGTCCACTGTTGGTTGTCTTTTTATAGTAACTGATGTGGTGATATCTCTGGCAAGGCTGAAGTCTGAGATCTTCATCATGTTGTCCTTTGTCACCAGCACTTCCCTGGTGGCCAGGTCTTGGTGTATGCACTTCTTGGAGGCAAGGTACTCCATGCCTCAGGCTACCTGATAGGCACAGGATACCAGGTCCTTGGAGGAGAGTTGCTCTGCTGCATTGTGGCTGATATTGTAACAGTACTCCAGGTCAGGAGGCCTCTGGGCCTGCAGGTACTCCTGTATGTTGTCTTTTGAGGCATATTCCATGAGAGTGTACGAAGAACCGTCCTGTGTGTAGGGACCCAGCAGGTTGATGGTGTGTCCTTGTGCTGTCCAATCATCTTCATCATGTCCATTTCTGAGATTAGGTTTGACAGGTCTTTCTCTGTTGCATCTGACTTCAACATCTTCACAGACACTTTAGTCAAATGGTTGGATTTGTCTTTGTCCAGCCCAATGGCCTCCTCCAACACCACCTGCCCAAAGTAGGCCTGTCTTTAGGGGTCTGCCTAAACTGCCTACAACCAGCCTATCTCAAGGCAGTTATGAACGCTAGATTATCCTCAAAAACATTAAAACACAAAGCTAAAAATTCTCTTCACTAGGTCTCTGTCGCAGGTCTAATTTTCTTATCCTTCATCATTTATCTTTTTTCCCTAATTCTTATTTTCAGTATAGTTTATTTTGCTTCCAGGCGTTTTCCCCCTGGTTTCTGTATGCTGTTTCATAGGGAAGAGTTATCCTGTCATAAAATTATTTCTTGAGCATTCATTACATCTCTCAGTTAAAAATGGATTCTTTTATGGTATTGATTCATTTGAGTTTTCTCAAATGGGAAGAATTTTCCAAAATGGTGTTTTCCCTCAAGGTTCAGAGTATGTCTTAGCCTCATCTTTACTCTTTTTGAAATTCACTTTTCAAATTCTTGTCCCCTCTTTTTATTTTTAAATTAAAATGTTTTATTTTTTACTCTTTTTTTATTTGAGTATTGTTGATATTCAGTGTTACATTGGTTTTCAGGTTTTCAATATCTCCATACATTATTCTATGATCACTACAAATATAGCCACCATCTGTCACCATATATAACACTATTATAATATCATTGACTATATTCTCTACACTGTCCCATATCTCTTTTTAAAATCTCTGATTTTTATGTTTTCGTGTTTTTTCCCAATTTTCGACCATTTTACTTGGTTACTTTAATAAAATATGGCCTGATTACAACACTCTTTGCTGAAAACCATAGCATTTGATTTATAGTAGTCTTCTTCTTCCTCTTTTTTTAAAAATTAACATATAATGTATTTTTAGCCCCAGGGGTACAGGTCTGTGAATCGCCAGGTTTACACACTTCACAGCACTCACCACAGCACATTCCCTCCCCAATGTTCATAACCCCACCACCCTCTCCCTACCCTCCCCACCCCCCCGGCAACTCGCAGTTTGTTTTTTCTGAGATTAAGTGTCTGTTATGGTTTGTCTGCCTCCCGATCCCATCTTGTTTCATTTACTCTTTTGCTGTCCCCCAAACCCCCACATTGCACCTCCATTTCCTCATATCAGGGAGATCATATGATAGTGTCTTTCTCTGGTTGACTTATTTGCTAAGCATAATACCATCTAGTTCCATCCATGTCATCGCAAATGGCAAGATTTCATTTCTTTTGATGGCTGCATACTATTCCATCATATTTACCATTCATTTGTTGATAGACATCTAGGTTCTTTCCATAGTTTGGGCTACTGTGGATATTGGTGCTATAAAACATTTGGTGCACGTGCCCCCTTTGGATCATATAGTAGTAGTCTTCTTTACCTCTATCAGAACCCCCCAGGAACCTTTGTTAATTTATTTACTCACATAAACAGATGATCCAACCCAACGTTTTTTGATGTTCAAATGTATTATGTCTTTACCGCTTAACACTATGCTTACTGTTCTCTTTCACTGTCTGACTAAATCCTCATCATCACTATGCCATTTAATCAGAAAGAACATTTGAAATTCAGAGTTCTCTCCATATCAGGGAATGAAGACTCACCCTTCTGTTTGTGCAGGTAAAATAAATGTTGATGTTGTCTGTCCTGCACATACCCCATCCTGTTCACCAGAATATTCACCATCAAAATATATACAAAATTAAAAGCCATACCTCACCACTTCTATTACCACCCCAGCATGCTAAAAACACCATCATATGTTCCTGAATTATTGACTTGATTGATAGCCCCACTTCCACACATACTGCACTCCTTTCTCCCTGCAAATTTATTTTGGTACAGCAACTTAACCTAAAAAATGAAGTCAGATGATTTTATTCTGCTGTTGAAAAGTCTTTTGGTATCGTCCCCCCTTCATATTAAATAAAAACTGAAGGCATTTCAATGTACCAGAAGGTCATGCATCAATACGTTCTTCCCTCTCTCCACCACTATGAACTCCTCATTGGCCTCCTTGCTTTTCCTCAAAAGTAATAGACCAGCTGTTCACACAAAGTCTATATACTTACTTGCTCTACCTTTTCCTTTAATATTTGTATAACACCCTCCTTCACTTCCTGGGTCTTTGTGCAAATAACATCTCATAAATGAGATATAACCACCCAACACAAAATAAAAATTATTAACTTTCCATCCCAGCATTCTCCAATGGTTTTTACCTTTCTTGTATTTCTCTTTGTAACACTTATCACCATCAACCATCAATCATTATTCTATTACTGGTTTATTTCCTTATTTGAGACAGAGAGAGAGAGAATTGGGAGGGGGCGCAGAGGAAGAAGAAAACACCCCCACTGCCTAGAAAGCCTGCTGGGGAGTTACATCCCAGGACCCTGAGATCATGACCCAAGCCAGAGGCAGTCACTCAATAGACTGAGCCACCGAGGTGCCCCCTCTATTATTGCTGTATTTCACTATTATATTTCAAAAGAAATGTAAGCTCTTTGGGGTCAGGTATTTTATATGTTTTATTAATTGAAGTATTCTCAGAAAGGTAGCTGGAAGATTGTAAGGGCTCACTAAACTGTATTTTGTTGTTATTATTGGGCTCCTTTAAGGGCTTTAACCTCTTATGCTAGAAGTCTATCCTTCAGATGTAAGCAATAAGAATAGAGCCCTGCTGCCTGTTTCAAATGAGTAAAAAGCCTGTATTAAGTGGATATTTTAAAAGCTAAATGAATGGCTTAATAGTTGTATATAGGGTTGAAAGGGAACATATTTTCCACAGTTTAGAAGTGGAGTTCTTTTTATAGAGTTCTTGTACAAGCCGACACTATTGAACGATAATGGGCAGTTGTACATTACAATTATACAAACACTTTGGTAATTTATATCCCTTTTTTGGGTAATTCATGACTGGATTTTTTTGAGGCACCTCCACGCTGTTTTTCCAGAGTGGTTGCACCAGCTTGCATTCCCCATACATACAGTGTAGGAGGGTTGCCTTTCTCTCCACATCCTCGCCAGCATCTGTCATTGACTGACTTGTTCATTTTAGCCATTCTGAAAGGTGTGAGGTGGTATCTCATTCTGGTTTTGATTTGCATTTCCCTGATGCCGAGTGATGTGGAGCATTTTTTCATGTGTCTGTTGGCCATTTGGATGTATTCTTTGCAGCAATGTCTGTTCATGTCCCTCTGCCCTTTTCTTCATTCGATTATTTGTTTTTAGGGGTGTTGAGTTTTCGATAAGCTCTTTATAGATTTTTGGATAGATAGTGGCCTTTTATCTGGTATGTCATTTGCAAATATCTTCTCCCAGATAACTTCTGACAGTCATCTTTTGGCTTTGTTAACTGTTTCCTTTGCTGTGCAAACAAAAGCTTTTTGATCTGATGAAATCCCAATAGTTTCATTCTTGCCCTTGCTTCCCTTGCCTTTGGCGATGTTTCCTAGGAAGAAGTTGCTGCTGGCTGAGGTCAAAGAGGTTGATACCTGTGTCTCTCCTCAAGGATTTTGATGGATTCCTTTCTCTCACATTATGCTTCTTCATCCATTTCCAGTCTATTTTCATGTATGGTGTAAGGAATGGTCCAACTTCATTTTTTTCTGCAATGTGGCTCTTCAATTTTCCCAACACCATTTGTTTGAAGAGGCTGTCTCTTTTCCATAGGAACATTCCTTCCTGCTTTGTTGAAGATTAGTTGACCATAGAGTTGAGGGTGTATTTCTGGGCTCTCTCTATTCTGTTCCATTGATCTATGTCTGTTTTGGGGGACAGTTCCCTACTATCTTGATGATGACAAACTGTGTAATAGAGCTTGAAGTCTGGAATTGTGATGCCAACAACTTTGGCTTTCTTTTTCAATATTCCTCTGGCTATTCGAGGTATTTTCTGGTTCCATATATATTTTAGGATGATTTGCCCCATTTCTTTGAAAAAAAAATGGATGGGATTTTGATATAGGGATTGCCTTAAATGTGTAAGATTGCTTTACGTAGCATAGACATTTTCACAATATTTGTTCTTCCAATACAGGAGCATGGAACATTTTCCATTTCTTTGTGTCTTCTTCAATTTCTTTCATGAGTACTTTAGAGTTTTCTGAGTATATATTCTTGTCTCTTTTGGTTAGGTTTATTCCTAGGTATCTTAGCGTTTGGGTGCAATTGTAAATGGGATTCACTCCTTAATTTCTGTTTCTTCAGTCTTGTTGGTTTAAAAAAAAAAATGCAACCAATTTCTCTGTTCATTGATTTTATATTCTGACACTTAACAGAATTCCTATACAAGTTACAGCAGATTTGGAGTGGAGTCCTTTAAGTTTTCCACATACAAGGTGTTCATATCGTCCTGCAAACAGGGATAGTTTGACTTCTCTTTTGCCAATTTGGGCAAAATTTGGATGCCCTTAATTTCTTTTTGTTGTCTGATTGCTGAGGCTAGGACTTCTATTACGATGTTGAATAGCAGTGGTGATAACGGACATCCCTGCCGTGTTCCTGACCTCAGCGGAAAAGTATTCAGTTTTTCTCCATTGAGAATGATATTTGCAGTGGGTTTTTTCATAGATGGCTTTGATAATATTGATAATATGGTTGGCCTCTATGCCTACGCTTTGAAGAGTTTTAATCAGGAAGGGACACTGGCACTTTGCCAAATGCTTTTCAGGCAGCATCTCTTGGAAGTATCATCATATGGTTTTGTTCTTTCTTTTATTAATGTGTTTATAATGATTGATTGATTTGCAGATGTTGAACCACCTTGTAGCCAAGGTTTCTGATTTTATTCCAAAAGGTTTGAATTCTGTTTGATTTATGTAATAGGCAACAGTGTCCTGGGGTGAGGAAAGACTTGTAGGATAAAATTTCTTCAAGACGGGAACACAGATGGCTGGCCTATGGACTGTGAGGTGGGTGTTAATGAAAATGAATTAGGCAGTAAGGGAAGGGCAGCTCACAACCCGTAGGAAAGGTGCCCTGTGTTTTTGTTTTTTAGTTTTTTTTTACAAATGGGGGATACCATTAGCCCTCTCCATGGAAATTTTCAAATTTACTTTGGGCTCTAACAACCACAAATACTTAGGACATTATGACACAATATGGGCATTAAGGATAAAAAGAAACAAAAATTTAAGTAAATGTTAAGTGTTTGTCATTGATTTCACAGCCATGTTTTTTCTAGTGCTTAACTGCTTACCTGCTCGAAAAAATTACACATGTTTCTAAATATTATACCAGGGCTGTTAAACTAAATGGCAAAGGGTTTTATGGAATTTTCTATAACAACCATCTCGATTTTTCTACATTGGGCTGTCCTTCACTCCTGAAAATTCTCAGTTTATAAATGTGCATATATTTACTATAATAATACCTCACTGGTTATTTACCTGGTTTAATTAGTGTATTTTGATCCTTTCTAATTGGTTCACTTTCTTCTCATGTTTCCTCCTTATTTCCTACAAATGTCAATCCAATCCATCATGTTATGTAAAGTGAAACAAAGAGGAACAGCAGTTAGTAGAAAAGGGATTAACAGAGTGGCTTTGATGTTACTCTGTGAGGTATTTTCCTATATCATCATTTTAATATATTCAGGGGGATACAGCATAGTTGTTATGCCGGGTAATTAAAACCTTCATTAAGTCTTTTATATATATATTTTTTTCCTAACTCAAACAAGTCCACCCTTCATGTCCCATTCAAAACCCACTCATTTTTATGGAATAAATTGTTTTATATTCCCAGTACAATCTTCATTGAACTAACTTAGTGCTCTGGTGTGCTCCTTTGGCAGCACATATATTAACTTTTGTTCTGGGTATACAAAAGATGGGAATGGAATATTTGTGTAATATATTTTGTCCTTCTACACATACAGCGTCTGTGTAAGCATTCTTTGATCAGGAGACCTAAGGAGGAGGTCCAAATTGAGAAAAACAAATAGAAAAAAAAAAATGTTCTCAGCCGGGGCCGCGGTGTCTTGTAGGTTCATTTGCAGGAACCACAAAGGCAAAGACATTAAAATGTTTTTTTCTTATTTTTTTAAAATTAATTTTAAATTTTTTATTGATTATGCTCCCTTACAAACTCATCTGATACCATGAATAGAAAATCAAGCAATCCACCAAACCTTCTTTCATGATGTTGCCTTTAAACATGTTGCCCTTTAAAAATTTTACAGTCGCATCTGTAGAGTAGATAACCTTGACTCAAAGTGTCATCAATAGGCGGTGGTGACACTTGTCTTGCCACCCGCCCGCTGTTCCTGCCATGGCAGGCCTCTCCCCCTTCACGAACCGTTTTCCCGCCAGGCCATGGCTCCTGTTCTCGCAGGGCGGCATTGCTGCGCCTTTCCCAGACATGTTCCTGGGGAGCACAGTGACAGACGTGTGCCTTTCTTTAAGGCTGTTTCCACAGGCGCACACCACGCTTCTCTCTCAGCAATGGGGGATGACTGCAGGCTAAGAGGATTTCGCTCCAAACCGGGTTTCTCCCACCATGCTTTCGGAGACTATGTTCAGCAAGCGGGCATCAGCAATCCCATAGAACTGACACGGATTTCCCGACGAATGCTGTGCTTTCCCAGAGGGGGATGCACGTACAAAGAGGCTTTTTGCTCTATGCGGGTTTCTCCCACCGTGCTGTGAATACTAGGTTAAGGCAAGCAGCGACAGCAGCCCCACAGAACCGACTCTGATTTCCCAGCGCCTGCTCTGCTTTTGCAGAGGTTTTGGGCTAGGCGCGAACTGCACTTCGCCTCTGCTTTCCTCAGTGCAAGGCTTTGGGCGTTAGCTCTGTCCGCTTAAGAGAAAA
This sequence comes from Mustela putorius furo, assembly GCF_011764305.1. NCBI lineage: Eukaryota > Metazoa > Chordata > Mammalia > Carnivora > Mustelidae > Mustela > Mustela putorius. Next base: position 52,562 of record NW_025421772.1, on the reverse strand, counting down.
AGCTGCAGGAGAGCTGGTGCCTCTTTGTGCCTTGATTTCCTGGGCTCCATGTGTCCTGCCCTGGGTTCACACTGCCAGGCCAAACTAAGCAGAGCCACAACCCTGCAGCATGCATGTGTGGCCTAGGATTGCACTCTATGCACACTAAAAACCGTCTCCTGGTGACTTGGCCTTTTGCTCTGGTGCGCAAGCAGACTCGGGACTAGGCCAGTGCCTTCCCACCAGGAAAGGAGAGGAAAGATCCCTGAACACAACCGCCCATGTACTGGGATGGGGATATGTGGGGGACTGTCCCCCAATCCTTCCCCAGAAACCCTGTGCCTTCCGCGAACGCTGCCCACATCTTGGAGGAAGAAGGCCTGTGACTGCCTGTTTCTCCAGGGAACTGTTTCTGTCTGTGAGTTCCGGGTATTGCGCCCTGGTGGCAAACCCAAGTCTGCCCTAGGGACAGGTGGCCAAGGAGATGCTGTCCCCTTGGGACCAGAGGCACCAGACAGGCCTGCCTTCTGCCCAGACTCCTTCCTCAGAGAGGATCACGTGCGCCTGCCCTAGTCGTCCCCTCGTGTCTCAGCATCCAGGCTTCATTTTATCCGCACAGGGAGCGGGTGACACTTGCCTTGCCACCTGCCCTGCTGCCTTCCTGCCATGGCAGGCTCTCCTGCTTCACCACCGTTTCCCGACAGCAAAGCCAACGGCTCCTTCTCTTATCCGGGGGCGGCGTGCTGCGCCTTATGCAGACATACTTCTGGGGAGCGCGGTAACAGACGTGTTCCTTTCCTTAAAGCTGTTTCGACAGGTGCTCTCTCAGGCAGAGGCGGATGACCGGGCAAAGAGTATTTCGTTCAATGCGGGTTTATTTCAACGAGCTGTGGAGACTAGCCCAGGCAAGCAGCAGCAGCATCCCCAAACCCAACTATGATTTCCCAACGAATGCTGTGCTTTCCCAGATGAGATGCCCAGACAAAGAGCCTTTCGCTGTATACGGGTTTCTACCACTGTGAGACTGGGCTCCGGCAACTAACAGCAGCAGCCCACAGTACAGACTCTGATTTCTCAGTGAATGCTGTGCTTTCCCAGTTTAGAGAGGAGGCGACAGGATCCCTGCACAAGGCCCGTGCACTGGGATGGGGAACTATGGGGGACTGTCTCCACTCCTTCCCCGGCACACCCCTTGCCACCCGCATCGCTGCCAAATCTTGGTGGAAGACGGCATCTGACTGCCCGTTTCTCCATGGGGTTGTTTCTGCGAGTTCCGTGTATGGCACCAGGTGGCAAGCCCAAGTCTGCCCTTGGGACAGGTGGCCAAGGAGATGCTGTCCCCTTGGGACCAGAGGCACAGGACAGGCCTGCCTTCGGCCCAGACTCCTTCCTCAGAGTGGAGCAAGCGCCCCTGCCCTAGTCATCCCCTCATGTCTCCTTAGCAGCCAGGCTTCCATCTCTCCGCACAGGGAGCGGGAGACACTTGTCATGCCACCGACCTGCTGTTCGTGCCACGGCAGGCTATCCTGTTTCCCCGAGCCTTTTCCCGACCCCAAGGCCAACGGCTCCTCTTCTCCGGGGGCGGCGTGTTGCGCCTTCCCCACAGTTGCTCCTGGGGAGCGCAGTGACAGACGAGTGCAACCACGCTTCTCTCTCAGGCAGAGGGGATGCTAGGGCAAAGAGTATTTCGCTCCATGCGGGCATCTTCCACCGAGCTGCGGAGACTAGCTCAGGCAAGCAGCAGCAGCATCCACAAATCCAACACTGATTTCCAAAGGAACGCTGTGCTTTCCCAGGGTAGATGCCCAGGCAAAGAGGCTTTCGCTGTATGCGGGTTTCCCCCATCGCGAGACTGGGCTCAGGCAAGCAGCAGCCCGCAGAACATTTCTCAGCGAATGCTGTGCTTTCGCAGAGGCTTTGGCTTGGAGCGAACAGCACTTCGCCACTGTTTCCTCAGCAAGGCTTGGTTCACGTCAGGGAAGAAGAGCTGTGGGAGAGCTGGTGCCACTTGGGCCTTGCTTTCCCGGGCTCCAAGTTCGCGTGCTGGATTCACCCTGCCAGGCCGAACTTGCAGACACAGCCGGAACCCTGCAGTAGCGTGCGTAGACTAGGATGGCACCCTATGCACACTACCATCTCCCACTGTAGGCATCGCTTGGCCTTTTACTCTGGCGCTCAGGCGGACTCGCGGACTACGACATTTCTTTGCCCACAGGAAAGGAGAGGTGACAGGCTCCCTGCACACTGCCCGTGCACTAAATAGGGAGCTTTGGGGGACTGTCCTCACCCCTTTTCCTTAAAAGCCGTGCTTCCTTCAAGCTTCCACATCCTGGAGGAAGACGGCATCTGACTCCCCGTTATTTCAGGGAGCTGTTTCTGCGAGTTCAGCGTAGGCGCCTGGTGGCTAGCGCATGTCTGCCCCAGGGACAGGTGGCCAAGGAGCTGCTGTCTCCTTGGGCCCAGAGGCTCAGGACAGGCATGCTTTCTGCCCAGACTCCTTCCTAAGAGTGGAGCACGTGCCCTGCCCTACTCATCCCCTCCTCTCTCCGTAGCAGCCAGGCTTCCGTCCCTCCGCACAGGGTGCGGGTGACACTTGTATTGCCACCGGCCGCTGTGCCTGCCAGGGCCGGCTCTCTTGCTTTGCAACCGTTTCCAGATCCGAAGGCCAACGGCTCCTGCTATTCTAAACGGGCAGCGTGCTGCACCTTCCACAGACATGCTCCTAGGGAGCGCAGTTAAAGACGTGTCCCTTTCCTTAAGGCTCTTTCCACAGGCGCAACCGCGCTTCTCTCTCAGGCAGAGGGGATGCCCAGGCAAAGATGATTTCGCTCCATGCGGGTATCTTCCACCATGCTACGGAGACTAGCTCAGGCATTCAGCTGCAGCATCACACACATCCGATTCTGATTTCCCAATGAATGCTGTGCTTTCCCTGAGGAGATGCCCGGATAAAGAGGCTTTCGCTGTATGCGGGTTTCTCCAACCGCGAGACTGGGCTTACGCAAGCAGCAGAAAAGTCCTCAGAACCGACTCTGATTTCCCAGCGACTGCTATGCTTTCGCAGAGGTTTTCAGCTTGGCGCGAACCGCATTCGCTGCTGCTTCCTCAGCAAGGCTTTCGTCGTTCGCTCTGTTGCGAGAGGGAAAAAGAGCCGCGGTATTGCTTGTGCCTTTTGGGCCTTGCTTTCCCGGGCTCCAAGTTCTTGCCTGGGGTTCACATTGCTAAGCCGAACTAAACATCGCAGTCGCAACCCTGCGGCAACGTGCGTGGCCTAGGATGGCACTCTATGCACACTACCAACTCCCGGTATAGGCAACAATTGGCCTTTGGCAGTGGACCTCAGGTGGACTCGCGGACCAGTTCAGTGCCTTCCTCACAGGAGAGGAGAGGCGACAGGATTCATGAACCCCGCCCGTTACTAAATGGGGAGCATTCGGGGATTGTTGCCACTCCTTTCCCGGCACACCCCCAGCCACCGACAACGCTGTCACATCTTGAAGGAAGATGGCATCTGACTGCACGTTTCTCGAGGGAGCTGTTCCTGTGAGTTCAGGGTATGGTGCCTGGTAGCAAGCCCAAGTCTGCCCTACGTACAGTTGTCCTAGGAGTTGCTGTGCCCTTGGGACCAGAGGCACAGGACAGGCCTGCCTTCTGTCCAGACTCCTTCCTCAGAGTGGAGCACGCGTCCCTGCCCTAGTCGTCCCTTCATGTCTCCTTAGCAGCCAGGCTTCATCTCCGCACAGGGAGCGGGTGACATTTGTCTTGCTACCGGCCTGCTGTTCCTGCAAGGGCAGGCTCTCCTGCTTCCCGACCGTTTCCCGACCACAAGGCCAACGGCTCCTTAGCTTCTCTGGGGGCGGCTTGCTGCGCCATCCCCACATTTGGCTTTTCTCTCAAGCAGAGGGGATGCTCATGCAAAGGGTATTTCGCTCCATGCTGGTATCTTCCACTGTGCTGCGGAGACTAGTTCAGACAAGCAGCAGCATCCACAAACACAATTCTCTGATTTCCCAACAAATGTTTTGCGTTCCCAGGGGAAATGCCCAGGCAAAGAGGATTTCGCTCCATGCGGGTTTCTTCCACCATGCTGCGTAGTGTAGCTCAGGCATTCAGCTGCAACATCACTAAACATCCGATTCTGATTTCCCAACGAATGCTGTGCTTTCCCAGAGGAGATTCCCGGCAAAGAGGCTTTCGCTGTATGCGGGTTTCTCCCAATGCGAAACTGGGCTCAGAAAAGCAGCAGCAGCAGCCCGCAGAACATTTCTTAGCGAATGCTCTGCTTTCCTAGAGGCTTTGGCTTGGAGCATACAGCTTCCGCCGCTGCTTCCTCAGCAAGGCTTCAGTCGTGTCAGGGAAGAAGAGCTGCGGGAAAGCAGGTGCCTCTTGGGCCTTGCTTTCCTGGGCTCCATGTTCGCGTCCTGGGTTCACCCTGCCAGGACGAACTAAGCAGACACAGCCACAACCCTGCAGTAGCGTGTGTAGCCTAGGATGGCACTCTATGCACACTACCATCTCTCGTGTAGGCATCGCTTGGCCTTTTACTCTGGCGCTCAGGCGGACTCGCTGACTAGGACAGTGCTTTCCCCACAGGAAAGGAGAGGTGACTGGTTCCCTGCACACCGCCTGTACACTGAAAAGGGAGCTTTGGGAACTGTCCCCACCCCTTTTCCTTAAACGCCGTGCCTCCTCCAAGCTTCCACATCCTGGAGGAAGACGGCATCTGACTCCCCGTTATTTCAAGGAGCTATTTCTGCGAGTTCAGCGAAGGTGCCTGGTGGCTAGCGCATGTCTGCCCCAGGGACAGGTGGCCAAGGAGCTGCTGTCTCCTTGGGCCGAGGCTCAGGAAGGCATGTTTTCTGCCCAGACTCCTTCCTAAGAGTGGAGCACGCGCCCTGCCCTACTCATCCCCTCCTCTCTCCGTAGCAGCCAGGCTTCCGTCTCTCTGCACAGGGAGCGGGTGACACTTGTATTGCCACCGGCTGCTGTGCCTGCCAGGGCTGGCTCTCTTAGTTTGCAACCTTTTCCAGACCCGAAGGCAAACGGCTCCTGCTCTTCTCCTTGGGCAGCTTGCTGCACGTTCCACAGACATGCTCCTTGGGAGCGCAGTTAAAGACGTGTCCCTTTCCTTAAGGCTCTTTCCACAGGCGCAACCGTGCTTCTCTCTCAGGCAGAGGGGATGCCCAGGCAAAGGGGATTTCGCTCCATGTGGTTTTATTACACCGTGCTGAGGAGACCAGCTCAGGCATTCCGCTGCAGCATCACACACATCCGATTCTGATTTCCCAACGAATGTTGTGCTTTCCCAGAGAAAAGCACGGATAAGGAGGCTTTCGCTGTATGTGGGTTTCTCCAACCGCGAGACTGGGCTCAGGCAAGCAGCAGAAGAGCCCGCAGAACCGACTCTGATTTCCCAGCGACTGCTATGCTTTTGCAGAGGTTTTCAGCTTGGCCCGAACCGCACTTCGCTGCTGCTTCCTCAGCAAGGCTTTGGTCATTCGCTCTGTCGCGGCAGGGAAGAATAGCAGCGGGAAAGCTGGTGCTTCCTGGGCCTTGCTTTTCCGGGCTCCAAGTTCTCGCCCCGGGTTCACCTTGCTAAGCCGAACTAAGCAGACACAGTCACAACCCTTCAGCAGCGTGCGTGGCCTAGGATGGCACTCTATGCACAGTACCATCTGCCGTGTAGGCAACACTTTGCCTTTGGCAGTGGACCTCAGGTGGACTCGCGGACCAGTTCAGTGCCTTCCTCACAGGAGAGGAGAGACGACAGGATTCATGAACACCGCGCGTTACTAAATGGGGAGCATTCGGGGATTGTTGCCTCTCCTTTCCCGGCACACCGCCAGCCACTGACAACGCAGTCACATATTGGAGGAAGATGGCATCTGACTGAACGTTTCTCGAGGGAGCTGTTCCTGTGAGTTCAGGGTATCTTGCCTGGTAGCAAGCCCAAGTCTGCCCTACCGACTGTTGTCCAAGGAGATGCTGTGCCCTTGGGACCAGAAGCACAGTACAGGCCTGCCTTCTGCCCAGACTCCTTCCTCAGAGTGGAGCAAGCGTCCCTGCCCTAGTTGTCCCTTCATGTCTCCTTAGCAGCCAGGCTTTGTCTCTCCGCAGAGGGATCGGGTGACACTCGTTTGCAACCGGCCTGCTGCTCGTGCCACGGCAGGATATCCTGCTTCCCGACCGTTTCCCGACCACAAGGCCAACGGCTCCTTCTCTTCTCCTGGGGCGGCGTGCTGCGCCTTCCCCAGACTAGCTCCTGTGGAGCTCGGTGACGTGACCCTTTCCTTAGGGCCTTTCAGAAGTACAACAATGCTTCTCTCTTAGACAAAGGGGAGCTAGGGCAAAGAGGATTTCGCTCCATGCGGGTATCTTCCACCATGCTGTGGAGACTAGCTCAGGCATTCAGCTGCAGCATCACACACATCCGATTCTGATTTCCTAACGAATGCTCTGCATTCCCAGAGGAGATGCCCGGGCAAAGAGGCTTTCGCTGTATGCGGATTTCTCCAACCGCGAGACAGGGCTCAGGCAAGCAGCAGAAGAGCCCGCAGAACCGACTCTGATTTCCCAGCGACTGCTATGCTTTCGTGGAGGTTTTCAGCTTGGCGCGAACAGCACTTCGCTGCTGCTTCCTCAGCAAGGCTTTGGTCATTCGCTCTGTCGCAGCCGGGAAGAAGAGCGGCGGGAAAGCTGGTGCCTCTTGGGCCTTGTGTTGCCGAGCTCCACGTTCGCGCCCGGGGTTCACCTTGCTAAGCCGAACTAAGCAGACAAATTCACAACCCTTCAGCATCGTGCGTGGCCTAGCATGACATCCTATGCCTATTACCATCTCCTGGGGTATGTAAGGCTTTGCCTTTTGCTTCGGTGCTCGGGGCTGTGTGCAGACTCGGGGTCTAGGCCAGTGCCTTCACCATAGGAGAAAGTAGGCGACTGGATCCCTGCACAGGGCCCATGCACTGGGATGGGGAACTGTGGGGGACAGTCTCCACTCCTTCCCCGTTACACCCCCTGCCACCCACATCGCTTCCACATCTTCGTGGAAGACGGCATCTGACTGCCTGTTTTCCCATGGGGTTGTTTCAGCGAGATCCGTGTATGGCACCTGGTGGCAAGCCCAAGTCTGCCCTTGGGACAGGTGGCCAAGGAGATGCTGTCCCCTTGGGACCAGAGGCACAGGACAGGCCTGCCTTCTGCCCAGACCTCTTCCTCAGAGGGGAGCACACGCCCCTGCCCTAGTCGTCCGCTCATGTCTCCTTAGCAGCCAGGCTTCCATCTCTCCGCACAGGGAGCGGGGGACACTTGTCTTGCCACCGGCCTGCTGTTCGTGCAACGGCATGCTATTCTGTTTCCCGAGCGTTTCCCGACTCCAAGACCAAAGGCTCCTTCTCTTCTCCGGGGGCAGCATGCTAGGCCTTCCCCAGTCTTGATCCTGGGGAGGGCGGTGAGAGACGTGTGCAACCACGCTTCTCTATCAGGCAGAGGGTTGCTAGGGCAAAGAGTATTTCCCTCCATGCGGGTATCTTCCAACGTGGTGCGGAGACTAATACAGGCAAGCAGCAGCAGCATCCCCAAACTCAGCTCTGATTTCCCAACGAATGCTGTGCTTTCTCAGGGGAGATGATAAGGAAAAGAGGCTTTTGCTGTATGCGGGTTTCTCCCACAGCCAGATTGGGCTCAGACAATCAGCAGCAGCCCGCAGAACATTTCTCAGCGAATTCTGTGCTTTCCCAGAGAGTTTGGCTTGGAACGAACAGCTTTCGCCGCTACTTCCTCAGCAAGGCTTCAGTCGCGTCAGGGAAGGAGCTGTGGGAGAGCTGGTGCCTTTTGGGCCTTGCTGTCACAGGCTCCATGTTCGCGTCCTGGGTTCACCCTGCAAGGCCGAACAAAGCAGACACAGTCACAACCCTGCAGTGGCGTGCGAAGCCTAGGATGGCACCCTATGCCCACTACCATTTCCCGATGTGTATCGCTTTGCCCTTTACACTGGCGCTCAGGCGGACTCGCGGACTAGCCCAGTGCTTTCCCACAGGAAAGGAGAGGTGACAGGATCCCGGCACACCGCCCGTGAACTGAATAGGGAGCTTTGGGGGACTGTCCCCACCCCTTCCCCTTAAACCCCGTGCCTCCTCCAAGGTTCCACATCCTGGAGGAAGACGGCATCTGACTCCCCGATATTTCAGGGAGCTGTTTCTGCGAGTTCAGCGTAGGCGCCTGTGGGAAAGCGCATGTCTGCCCCAGGGACAGGTGGCCAAGGAGCTGCTGTCTCTTTGGGCCCAGAGTCTCAGGACAGGCACGTTTTCTGTCCAGCCTCCTTCCTAAGCGTGTAGCACGCGCCCTGCCTACTCATCCCCCCCCTCTCTCCGTAGCAGCCAAGCTTCCGTCCCTCTGCACAGGGAGCGGATGACACTTGTATTGCCACCGGCCGCTGTGCCTGCCAGGGCCGGCTCTCCTGCTTCGCAACCGTTTCCATACCAGAAGGCCAACGGCTCCTGCTCTTCTCCCTGGGCAGCGTGCTGCACCTTCCACAGACATGCTCTTGGGGAGTGCAGTGAAAGACGTGTCCTTTTCCTTAAGGCTCTTTCCACAGGCGCAACCACGCTTCTCTCTCCGGCAGAGGGGATGCCCAGGCAAAGAGGATTTCGCTCCATCCGGGTATCTTGCACCGTGCTGTGGAGACTAGCTCAGGCATTCAGCTGCAGCATCACACACATCCGATTCTGATTTCCCAACGAATGCTGTGCTTTCCCAGAGGAAATGCCCGGGCAAAGAGGCTTTCCCTGTATGCGGGTTTCTACCACCGCGAGACTGGGCTCAGGAAGCAGTAGAAGAGCCTGCAGAACCGAGTCTGATTTCCCAGCGACTGCTATGCTTTCGTGGAGGTTTTCAGCTTGGCGCGAAACGAGCTTCGCTGCTGCATCCTCCGCAAGGTTTTTTGGTCATTCGCTCTGTCGCGGCCGGGAAGAAGAGCCACGGGAAAGCTGTTGCCTTTTGGGCCTTGCTTTCCCGGGCTCCAAGTTCGCGCCCGGGGTTCACCTTGCTAAGCCGAACTAAGCAGACACAGTCACAACCCTTCAGCGGCGTGCATGGCCTAGCATGGCACCTATGTCTATTACCATCTCCTGGGGTAGGTAAGGCTTTGCCTTTTGCTTCGGCGCTCAGGCAGACTCGGGTTCTACGCCAGTGCCTTCACCACAGGAGAGAGGAGGCGACAGGACCCACTGGGATGGGGAACTGTGGGGGACAGTCTCCACTCCTTCCCCGGCACACCCCCTGCCACACACATCGCTGCAACATCTTGGTGGAAAACGGAATCTGACTGCCCGTTTCTCCATGGGGTTGTTTCTGCGAGTTCCGTGTATGGCACTAGGTGGCAAGCCCAAGTCTGCCCTTGGGACAGGTGGCCAAGGAGATGCTGTCCCCTTGGGACCAGAGGCACAGGACAGGCCTGCCTTCTGCCCAGACTCCTTCCTCAGAGTGGAGCACGCGCTTATGCCCTAGTCGTCCGCTCATGTCTCCTTAGCAGCCAGGCTTCCATCTCTCCGCACAGGGAGCGGGGGACACTTGTATTGCCACCGGCCTGCTGTTCCTGCCACGGCAGGCTATCCTGCTTCCCGAGCGTTTCCCGACCCCAAGGCCAACGGCTCCTTCTCTTCTCCAGGGTTGGCGTGCTAGGTCTTCCCTACACTTGCTCCTGGGGAGCGTGGTGATAGAAGTGTGCAACCACGCTTCTCTATCAGGCATAGGTGATGCTAGGGCAAAGAGTATTTCGCTCCATGCGGGTATCTTCCAACATGCTGCGGAGACTGGTTCAGACAAGCAGCAGCAGCATCGCCAAACCCAACTCTGATTTTTCCAACGAATGCTTTGCTTTCCCAGGGGAGATGATAAGGAAAAGAGGCTTTCGCTGTATGCCAGTTTCTCCCACTGCGAGATTGGGCTCAGGCAAGCAACAGCAGCCCGCAGAACATTTATCAGCAAATTTTGTGCTTTCGCAGAGGGTTTGGCTTAGAGCGAACAGCACGTCGCCCCTGCTTCCTCAGCAAGGTTTCCTTCGTGTCAGGAAGAAGAGCTGTGGGAGAGCTGGTGCCTTTTGGGCCTTGCTTTCGCGGGCTCCATGTTCGCCTCCTGGGTCACCCTGCCAGACACAGCCACAACCAGGCAGTAGCGTGCGTAGCTTCGGATTGCACTCTGTGCACACTACCATTTCCCAGTGTAGGCATCGCTTGGCCTTTTACTCTGGCGCTCAGGCGGACTCGCGGACTAGCTCAGTGCTTTCCCCACAGGAAAGGAGAGGTGACAGGATCCCTGCACACCGCCCGTGCACTGAATAGGGAGCTATGGGGGACTACCCCACTTCTTCCCCTTAAACCCCGTGCCTCCTCCAAGCTTCCACATCCTGGAGGAAGACGGCATCTGACTCCCCTTTATTTCAGGGAGCTGTTTCTGCGAGTTCAGCGAAGGCGCCTGGTGGCTAGCGCATGTCTGCCCCAGGGACAGGTGGCCATGGATCTGCTGTCTCCTTGGGCCCAGAGGCTCTGGATAGGCATGCTTTCTGCCCAGACACCTTCCTATGAGTGGAGCACGTGCCCTGCCCTACTCATCCCCTCCTCTCTCCGTAGCAGCCAGGCTTCCGTCTCTCTACATAGGGGGCGGGTGACACTTGTATTGCCACCGGCCGCTGTGCTGGCCAGGGGTGGCTCACTTGTTTTGCAACCGTTTCCAGACCAGAAGGCCAATGGATCCTGATCTCCCTGGGCAGCGTGCTGCACCTTCCACCGATATGCTCTTGGGGAGCGCAGTGAAAGACGCGTCCCTTTCCTTAAGGCTCTTTCCACAGGCGCAACCACGCTCAGGCAGAGGGGATGCCCAGGCAAAGATGATTTCGCTCCATGCGGGTATCTTCCACCATGCTGCGGAGACTAGCTCAGGCATTAAGCTGCAGCACCACATACATCCGATTCTGATTTCCCAACGAATGCTGTGCTTTCCCAGAGGAGATGCCCGGGCAAAGAGACTTTCGCCGTATGCGGGTTTCTCCCACCGCGAGCTGGGCTCAGGCACTCAGCAGAAGAGCCTGCGAACCGCATTCGCCGCTGCTTCCTCAACAAGGCTTTCGTTGTTCGCTCTGTTGCGGCAGGGAAGAAGAGCTTTGGGAGAGCTGGTGCCGTTTGGGCCTTGCTTTACCGGGCTCCAAGTTCTCGCCCGGGGTTCACCTTGCTAAGCCGAACTAAGCAGACACACTCACAACCCTGCAGCAACATGCGTGGCCTAGGATGGCACTCTATGCACACTACCATCTCCCGTTGTAAGCAACGCTTGGCCTTTGGCAGTGGACTCGCGGACTAGGTCAGTGCCTTCCTCACATTAGAGGAGAGGCGACAGGATCCCTGAACACCGCCCCTTACTGGAATGGGGAGCTTTCGGGGATTGTTGCCACTCCTTTCCGGCACACACCCTGCCACCGACAACGCCGTCACATCCTGGAGGAAGATGGCATCTGACTGCACGTTTCTCGAGGGAGCTGTTTCTGCGCTTTCAGTGTATGGTGCCTGGTAGCAAGCCCAAGTCTGCCCTACGGAGAGTTGGCCAAGGAGATGCTGTGCCCTTGGGACCAGACGCACAGGACAGGCCGGCTTTCTTCCCAGACTCCTTCCTCAGAGTGGAGCACGCGTCCCTTCCCAGGTCGTCCCTTCATGTCTCCTTAGCAGCCAGGCTTCGTCTCTCCACACAGGGAGCGGGTGACATTTGTCTTGCCACTGGCCTGCTGTTCCTGCCAGGGCAGGCTCTCCTGCTTCCCGACCGTTTCCCGACCACAAGGCCAACGGCTCCTTCTCTTCTCTAGGGGCGGCCAGCTGCGCCTTCCCCAGACTTGCTCCTGTGGACCTCGGTGACAGACGTGTCCCTTTCCTTAAGGGCCTTTCAGATGTGCAACCATATTTCTCTCTGAGGCAAAGGGGTGCTAGGGCAAAGAGGATTTCGCTCCATGCGGGTATCTTCCACCATGCTGCGGAGACTAGCTCAGGCATTCAGCTGCAGCATCCCACACATCCGATTCTGATTTCCCAACGAATGCTGTGCTTTCCCAGCGGAGATGCCCGGGCAAAGAGGCTTTCGCTGTATGCGGGTTTCTCCCACCGTGAGACTGGGCACAGGCAAGCAGCAGAAGAGCCCGCAAAACCACTCTGATTTCTCAGCAAATGCTGTGATTTCGCAGAGGCTTTGGCTTGAAGCAAACAGCACTTCGCCGCTGCTTCCTCAGCAAGGCTTCAGTCGCGTCAGGGAAGAAGTGCTGCCGGAGAGCTGGTGCCTCTTGGGGCCTTGCTATCCCGGCCTCCAAGTTCACACCTGTGTTCATCCTGCCAAGCTGAAATAAGCAGACACAGCCTCGACCCTGCAGCAGCGTGCGTGGCCTAGGATGGCACTCTGCTCACAATGCCATCTCTCAGCGTAGGCAAGGCCGGTCCTTTTGCTCTGGCGTTCATGTGGACAGGGGACTATGCCAATGCCTTCCCCATCCTTGAGGAGACGCGAGAGGATCACTGCACACCGCCCGTGCCCTGGGATGGGGAGTAATGGGTAACTGTCCGGGTTTCCCTGGGACACCCCCTGCCTCCGCCAATGCTGCCACATCCTGGAGGAAGACGGCATCTGATTGCCCGTTCCTCCAGGAGGTGTTTCTGCGAGTTCAGGGCCGGGAGCTTGGTGGCAAGCCCACGTCTGCCCTCTGGACAGGTGGCCAAGGAGATGCTTTCCACTTGGGACCAGAGGCACAGACTCCTTCCTCAGATTGGAGCATGTTCCCCGGCCCAAACGTCCCCTCATGTCTCCTTAGCAGCCAGGCTTCGTCTCTCTGCACAGGGAGTGGGTGACACTTGTCTTGCAACCGGCCCGCTGTTCCTGCCAGGGCCGGCTCTCCAGCTTCACGACCGTTTCCGGACCACAAGGCCAATGTCTCCTTCTCTTCTCCTGGGGCAGCTTGCTGCACTTTCCCCAGACAGGCTCCTGGGGAGCCCAGTGACAGAAATGTCCCTTTCCTTAAGGCTCTTTCCACAGGCGCAACCACGGTTCTCTCTCAGGCAGAGGGGATGCCCGGGCAAAGAGGCTTTCGCTCTATGAGGGTTTCTCCCGCCGTGCTGCGAATACTAGGCTAAGGCAAGCAGCAAGAGCGGCCCGCAGAATCGACTCTGATTTCCCAGCGACTGCTATGCTTTCGCAGAGGTTTTCAGCTTGGCGCGAACGGCACTTCGCTGCTGCTTCCTCAGCAAGGCTTTGGGTGTTCGCTCTGTTGCATCAGGGAAGAAGAGCTGCGGGAGACCTGGTCCCTCTTGGGCCTTGCTTTCCCGGGCTCCATGTTGTCGTCCTGGGTTCACCCTGCCAGGCCGAACTAAGCAGACACAGCCAAGACCCTGCAGCAGCGTGCGAGGCCTAGGATGGCACTCAATGCACACTACATTCTTGGCCATCATGCGGACTCGCGGACAAGGCCAGTGCCTTCCCCACAGGAGAGGAGAGGCGACAGGATCCCTGAACACCGCCCGTTCACTGGAATGGGGAGCTTTGGTGGATTGTCCCCACTCCTTCCCCGGCAAACACTCTGCCACCGAAAACGCCATCACATCTTGGAGGAAGATGGCATCTGGCTGCCAGTTTCTCGAGGGAGCTATTTCTGCGAGTTCCGGGTATGGCGCCTGTAGCTAGCCCAAGTCGGCCCTACAGACAGGTGGTCAAGGAGATGTTGTCCCCTTGGGACCAGAGGCACAGGACAGGCCTGCCTTCTGCCCAGACTCCTTCCTCAGAGTGGAGCACGCAACCCGGCCCTACTCATCCCCTCATGTCTTCTTAGGAACCAGGCTTTGTCTCTCCGCACAGGGAGCGGGTGACACTTGTCTTGCCACCGGTCTGCTGTTCCTGCCACGGCAGGCTATTCTGCTTCCCGACCTTTCCCGACCACAAGGACAACGGCTCCTTCTCTTTTCCTGGGGTGGCGTGCTGCGCCTTCCCCAGACATGCTCCTGGGGAGCGCAGTGACAGACGTGTGCAACCACGCTTCTCTCTCAGATCTCAAAAACACAACATAACCCTACACCTAAAGGAGATGGAGAAAGAACAAAAAAGAAAGCCTAAACCCAGCAGAAGAGGAATAATAAAGATCAGAGAAGAAATCAATGAAATAGAAAGAAATAAACAAACAAACAAAAACCACAAAAAACCACCACCAACAACAAAAAACAATAGAACAAATCAAGGAAACTAGGAGCTGGTTCTTTGAAAGAATTAATAAGATTGATAAACCCCTTTCCAGACTTATCAAAAAGAAAAGAGAAAGAACCCAAATAAATTCATGAATGAAAGAGGAGAGATCACAACCAACACCAAAGAAATACAAACAATTATAAGAACATACTATGAGCAACTCTACGCCAAAAAATTCAACAATCTGGAAGAAATGGATACATTCCTAGAGACATATAAACTACCACAATTGAACCAGGAAGAAATGGGATCCTGAACAGACCCATAACCAGTACGGAGATTGAAACAGTCATCAAAAATCTCCAAAAAAAAGCCCCGGGCCAGATGCTTCCCAGCGGAATTCTACCAAAAATTTAAAGAAGAATTAATTCCTAATCTCATGATACTGTTCCAAAAAACTAGAAATGGAAGGAAAACTTCCAAACTCCTTTTTTTCTGAGGCCAGCATCACCTTGATCCCAAAACCAGACAAGGATCCCATCAAAAAAGAGAACTACAAACCAATATCCTTATGAACACAGATGCGAAAATTCTCACCAAAATACTAGCCAATAGGATTCAACAGTACATTAAAATGATTATTCACCACGACCAAGTGGGATTTATTCCAGGGCTACAAGGTTGGTTCAACATCTGCAAATCAATCAATGTGATATAACACATTAATAAAAGAAAGAACAAGAACCATATGATACTCTCCAATAGATGCTGAAAAAGCATTTGGCAAAGTGCAGTGTCCCTTCCTGATTAAAACTCTTCAAAGCGTAGGCATAGAGGGCACATATTATCAATATTATCAAAGCCATCTATGAAAAACCCACTGCAAATATCATTCTCAATGGAGAAAAACTGAATACTTTTCCGCTGAGGTCAGGAACACGGCAGGGATGTCCGTTATCACCACTGCTATTCAACATCGTAATAGAAGTCCTAGCCTCAGCAATCAGACAACAAAAAGAAATTAAGGGCATCCAAATTTTGCCAAATTGGCAAAAGAGAAGTCAAACTATCCCTGTTTGCAGACGATATGACACTGTATGTGGAAAACTTAAAGGACTCCACTCCAAATCTGCTGTAACTTGTATAGGAATTCTGTTAAGTGTCAGAATATAAAATCAATGCACAGAAATTGGTTGCATTTTTTTTTAACCACAAGACTGAAGAAATAGAAATTAAGGAGTGAATCCCATTTACAATTGCACCCAAACCCTAAGATACCTAGGAATAAACCTAACCAAAGAGACAAAGAATCTATACTCAGAAAACTCTAAAGTACTCATGAAAGAAATTGAAGAAGACACAAAGAAATGGAAAATGTTCCATGCTCCTGTATTGGAAGAACAAATATTGTGAAAATGTCTATGCTACGTAAAGCAATCTACACATTTAAGGCAATCCCTATCAAAATCCCATCCATTTTTTTTTCAAAGAAATGGGGCAAATCATCCTAAAATATATATGGAACCAGAAAATACCTCGAATAGCCAGAGGAATATTGAAAAAGAAAGCCAAAGTTGTTGGCATCACAATTCCATACTTCAAGCTCTATTACAAAGTTGTCATCATCAAGATAGTAGGGAACTGTCCCCAAAACAGACATAGATCAATGGAACAGAATAGAGAGCCCAGAAATACACCCCTCAACTCTATGGTCAACTAATCTTCAACAAAGCAGGAAGGAAATGTCCTATGGAAAAGAGACAGCCTCTTCAACAAATGGTGTTGGGAAAATTGAAGAGCCACATGCAGAAAAATGAAGTTGGACCATTTCCTTACACCATACATGAAAATAGACTGGAAATGGATGAAGAAGCATAATGTGAGAAAGGAATCCATCAAAATCCTTGAGGAGAAAACAGGTATCAACCTCTTTGACCTCAGCAGCAGCAACTTCTTCCTAGGAACATCGCCAAAGGCAAGGGAAGCAAGGGCAAGAATGAACTATTGGGATTTCATCAGATCAAAAAGCTTTTGTTTGCACAGCAAAGGAAACAGTTAACAAAGCCAAAAGATGACTGTCAGAAGTTATCTGGGAGAAGATATTTGCAAATGACATACCAGATAAAAAGGCCACTATCTATCCAAAATCTATAAAGAGCTTATCAAACTCAACACCCTAAAAACAAATAATCGAATGAAGAAAAGGGCAGAGGACATGAACAGACATTTCTGCAAAGAATACATCCAAATGGCCAACAGACACATGAAAAAATGCTCCACATCACTCGGCATCAGGGAAATGCAAATCAAAACCAGAATGAGATACCACCTCACACCTTTCAGAATGGCTAAAATGAACAAGTCAGTCAATGACAGATGCTGGCGAGGATGTGGAGAAAAGGCAACCCTCCTACACTGTATGTGGGAATGCAAGCTGGTGCAACCACTCTGGAAAAACAGCGTGGAGGTGCCTCAAAAATCCAGTCATGAATTACCAAAAAAGGATATAAATTACCAAAGTGTTTGTATAATTGTAATGTACAACTGCCCATTATCGTTCAATAGTGTCGGCTTGTACAAGAACTCTATAAAAGAACTCCACTTCTAAACTGTGGAAAATATGTTCCCTTTCACCCTATATACAACTATTAAGCCATTCATTTAGCTTTTAAAATATCCACTTAATACAGGCTTTTTACTCATTTGAACAGGCAGCAGGGCTCTATTCTTATTGCTTACATCTGAAGGATAGACTTCTAGCATAAGAGGTAAAGCCCTTAAAGGAGCCCAATAATAACAACAAAATACAGTTTAGTGAGCCCTTACAATCTTCCAGCTACCTTTCTGAGAATACTTCAATTAATAAAACATATAAAATACCTGACCCCAAAGAGCTTACATTCTTTTGAAATATAATAGTGAAATACAGCAATAATAGAGGGGCACCTCGGTGGCTCAGTCTATTGAGTGACTGCCTCTGGCTTGGGTCATGATCTCAGGGTCCTGGGATGTAACTCCCCAGCAGGCTTTCTAGGCAGTGGGGTGTTTTCTTCTTCCTCTGCGCCCCCTCCCAATTCTCTCTCTCTCTGTCTCAAATAAGGAAATAAACCAGTAATAGAATAGTGATTGATGGTTGATGGTGATAAGTGTTACAAAGAAATACAAGAAAGGTAAAAACCATTGGAGAATGCTGGGATGAAAGTTAATTTTATTTTGTGTTGGGTGGTTATATCTCATTTATGAGATGTTATTTGCACAAAGACCCAGGAAGTGAAGGAGGGTGTTATACAAATATTAAAGGAAAAGGTAGAGCAAGTAAGAATATAGACTTTGTGTGAACAGCTGGACTATTACTCATGAGGAAGAACGTATTGATGCATGACCTTCTGGTACATTGAAATGCCTTCAGTTTTTATTTAATATGAAAGGGGACGATACCAAAAGACTTTCACCAGCAGAATAAAATCATCTGACTTGATATTTAGGTTAAGTTGCTGTACCAAAATAAATTTGCAGGGAGAAAGGAGTGCAGTATGTGTGGAAGTGGGGCTATCAATCAAGTCAATAATTCAGGAACATATGATGGTGTTTTTAGCATGCTGGGTGGTAATAGAAGTGGTGAGGTATGGCTTTAATTTTGTATATATTTTGATGGTGAATATTCTGGTGAACAGGATGGGGTATGTGCAGGACAGACAACATCAACATTTATTTTACCTGCACAAACAGAAGGGTGGAGTCTTCATTCCCTGATATGGAGAGAACGCTGAATTCAAATGTTCTTTCTGATTAAATGGCATAGTGATGATGAGGATTTAGTCAGACAGTGAAAGAGAACAGTAAGCATAGTGTTAAGCGGTAAGACATAATACATTTGAACATCAAAAAACGTTGGGTTGGATCATCTGTTTATGTGAGTAAATAAATTAACAAAGGTTCCTGGGGTTCTGATAGAGGTAAAGAAGACTACTATATGATCCAAAGGGGCACGTACACCAAATGTTTATAGCACCAATATCCACAATAGCCAAACTATGGAAAGAACCTAGATGTCTATCAACAAATGAATGGTAAATATGATGGAATAGTATGCAGCCATCAAAAGAAATGAAATCTTGCCATTTGCGATGACATGGATGGAACTAGATGGTATTATGCTTAGCAAAATAAGTCAACCAGAGAAAGCCACTATCATATGATCTCCCTGATATGAGGAAATGGAGGTGCAATGTGGGGGTTTGGGGGACAGCAAAAGAGTAAATGAAACAAGATGGGATCGGGAGGCAGACAAACCATAACAGACACTTAATCTCAGAAAACAAACTGCGAGTTGCCGGGGGGGTGGGGTGGGTAGGGAGAGGGTGGTAGGGTTATGAACATTGGGGAGGGAAAGTGCTGTGGTGAGTGCTGTGAAGTGTGTAAACCTGGCGATTCACAGACCTGTACCCCTGGGGCTAATAATACATTATATGTTAATTTTAAAAAAAGAGGAAGAAGAAGACTACTATAAATCAAATGCTATGTTTTTCAGCAAAGAGTGTGTAATCAGGCATATTTTATTAAAGTAACCAAGTAAAATGATGGTCGAAAATTGGAAAAACAGAAAACATAAAAATCAGAGATTTTAAAAAGAGATATGGGACAGTGTAGAGAATATAGTCAATGATATTATAATAGTATTATATGGTGACAGATGGTGGCTATATTTGTAGTGATCATAGAATAATGTATGGAGATATCGAAAACCTGAAACCAATGTAACACTGAATATCAACTATACTCAAATAAAAAAAGAGTAAAAATAAAACATTTTAATTTAAAAATAAAAAGAGGGACAAGAATTTGAAAAGTGAATTTCAAAAAGAGTAAAGAGGAGGCTAAGACATACTCTGAACCTTGAGGAAAACACCATTTTGAAAATTTTTCCCATTTTGAGAAAACTCAAATGAATCAATACCATAAAAGAATCCATTTTAACTGAGAGATGTAATGAATGCTCAAGAAATAATTTTATGACAGGATAACTCTTCCCTATGAAACAGCATACAGAAACCAGGGGAAACGCCTGGAAGCAAAATAAACTATACTGAAAATAAGAATTAGGAAAAAGATAAATGATGAAGGATAAGAAAATTAGACCTGCGACAGAGACCTAGTGAAGAGAATTTTTAGCTTGTGTTTTAATATTTTTGAGGATAATCTAGAGTTCATAACTGCCTTGAGATAGGCTGGTTGTAGGCAGTTTAGGCAGACCCCTAAGACAGGCCTCCTTTGAGCAGGTGCTGTTGGAGGAGGCCATTGGTCTGGACAAAGACAAATCCAACCATTTGACTAAAGTGTCTGTGAAGATGTTGAAGTCAGATGCAACAGAGAAAGACCTGTCAAACCTAATCTCAGAAATGGAGATGATGAAGATGATTGGACAGCACAAGGACACCATCAACCTGCTGGGTTCTGCACACAGGACGGTTCTTCGTACACTCTCATGGAATATGCCTCCAAAGACAACATACAGGAGTACCTGAAGGCCCAGAGGCCTCCTGACCTGGAGTACTGTTACAATATCAGCCACAATGCAGCAGAGCAACTCTCCACCAAGGACCTGGTATCCTGGGCCTATCATGTAGCCTGAGGCATGGAGTACCTTGCCTCCAAGAAGTGCATACACCAAGACCTGGCCACCAGGGAAGTGCTGGTGACAAAGGACAACATGATGAAGATCTCAGACTTCAGCCTTGCCAGAGATATCACCACGTCAGTTACTATAAAAAGACAACGAACAGTGGACTGTCTGTGAAGTGGATGGTCCCTAAGGCCATGTTCGACCAGATCTACATCGACCAGAGTGACTTCTGGTCTTTTGCAGTGATCCTGTGCAAAATCTTCACTCTGGAAGCCTCCCATATCCTGGAGTGCCTGTGGAGGTGGTTTTCAAGCTGCTGAAGGAGTCATTTGATGGATTAGCCAATAAGTGCACCAGAGAGTTCTACACAATAATGAGGGGTGGCTGGCATGTGGTACCTTCAAGCTGCTGGTAGAAGACCGGGATCATACTGTGGCCTTGACCTCCAACCAGGAGTACCTGGACCTGTCCTTGGCCCTGGAACAATACTGTCTATGCTTTCCCAACACCCAAAGCTCCACCTGCTCCTCAGAGAAGAATTCCACCTTCTCTCATGTGCCGTTGCCCAGGGAGGCCTATCTGCCCTGACACCCAGCCCAGCTTGCCAATGGTGGACTCAAATGACTAGTATCCCTATTACTCCTGTCCAGATTCCATCATAAGCTCTAACCCTTACTTCCCACACTCCCTGCAAGACTGACTGCCTTCTCCTTTGTCCCTTTCCTACTGGCAGGAGCCAGCTGCCTACCTGAGGCCTTCACCCCTTGAAGTTCAGCTCTCTTCCCCTTACTCTTCTTCCTCCTTACAACCTGCTCATGAAAGAAAGGCACAGAGAGGCAGGTACTTGCTCGTGGCTACTTCCTTCCCTCCCATATGTTGGACCAAGACCCCTCCCTGGCATCTGGTACTGCCTGGACATCGAGGGAGTGGGAGATGAGGCATGCCAGTGAAAGCTGTCGCAGCTTTCCTGTTTTGGTTTTGTCTGCTTAGCATAACATGTAAGACTGAGTTCTGGTGGCAGGGACCTAGTCCTTGGAGCTATAGCACTAGCGAGGGGAGGTCCACTGCTCTGGGCCTTGGCTAAGAGCAACCCCTGCTCCAGAGATATGGTGCAAGGGGCTTATTAATTTTGATACTAATTTGCTTTGCTGACCAAAATACCTGGTATCAAAAGATGGGAAGGCAAAGACTGGAAGCAGTGTTGTGACCATGGGCTCCAGCCCCAAACTATGAAGAAAACATAAAGTGTGTAAATCTGAGTAAGTATATATTTACACACCTTTTTAAATAGGTTGTTATCAAAGATTTAATCAATGGGTAATATGCTTCTCGTGGCTGGGAAGCATCAGTTGCCATATATTAAAAAGAAAAAAAGAGGTGTCTGGGTGGCTTCCTCCATAAGTGTCCCTTCTTTTCAGGTCATGATTCCAGGGTCCTGATATGGAGCCCCACATCAGGCTCTCTGCTCAGTGGGAAACCTGCTTCTCCTTTTTCCTCTGCCCTGCTTATAGTTCCTCTTCCTGTCGCTATGTCTGTCAAATAAATAAAATATTAAAAAAGAAAGAAAGAAACAAAATGTTTTTGAAAGTTCTTTTTTTCTTTTAATTTTCTAGGGGTACCTGGATGACTCCGTTCTTTAAGCAGATGTTTGCCTTTGGCTGAGGTCATGATTCCAGTATACAGGGATTCAGCCCAGCATGGGATTACTTGCACCCCAAGGAGCTTGCTTCTTCCTCTCCCTTTGCACGTTTTTCCCCCCACTTGTGCGCTTCCTCTCTCTCTCTCTCACTCTTGCTGTCAATAAACAAAATAAAATCTTTCACAAAATAAATAAATAAATAAATAAATTTCTAAACCTACTTTCAGTTTAGGTCCCTTAACAAAAATTGCTACTCCTTCATTTAAAAAAAAATAAAGATAATTTAGAAAGATACTTCATGAGCTAATGAGCTCTTTTGTTTCTTTGTCAGGATTAATTATAGTAGTGCTTTAAAAAGTAAAAGAAAAAATATGCTATATAACTCTGACCCTAACAGTGACCCTGACCACGACCCTAACACTAACAGTGACCCTGACTGTGAGCCTGACCCTAACTCTAACCCTAAACGTCACCCTGACCATGACACTAACACGGGCCCTGACCCAAAACCTAACGCTGAACCTAACCCTAAAACTAACCCTTAACATTAACCCTGACACTGACCCTAACCCAGTCTAACCCTCCACCTACCTCTAACCCAAACCCTAACCCCACTTTAACAATAATCCTCACGCTGATCATAACCGTAACTCTGAAGTTAGCCAATGTCAGACCTCAACTTTAACCTATCCCTGGCCTTGACCTTAACACTGACCCTAACCCTGAATGTAAACCTAACTCTGACCCAATCCGTGATCCTAAACAGAATCTTAAGCCTAAAGCTAACCCTGATCCTGAACCTACTCATAAAACAGAACCTAAACATAAAGCTGACCTTACCATAACCATGAACCTAACCCTGACCCTGACCCTAACCCTGACACTAGACCTGTCCCAAACCTAACCCTGACCCTGACATGAACCTTGCCCCAAAAGCAACACTTGACCTGACCCTAAATCTAACCATGACCCTGAATCTGACCCTAAACCTAACCATCACCCTAAAACTGACCCTGACGTGACTCTGACCGTAACGCTAACCCTGACCCTACTATGAGCCTGACCCTAAACTTAACCATGAACCTAACCCTAACCCAGAGCCGTACCCTAAGCCTTACGCTAACCCTGACCCCAATGACGTCTAACCCTAACCCAGAACCTAAGTCTTTCTTAAGCCTAACCCTAACACTAACCTAGTCTAAATCCAGCCCTGTTGCCTACAGCAGGGACAACTTCTGCACCCAGGCCTCCCAGGGGCTGGGGGAGGCTGTAAGGGGGTCACTGGATGGACACTGCCTGAGTGGAGTGTGAGCCTGAGCAGCTTGGGGACCGGCAGCTCAGGGAGCTCTGGTACAGCAGGAAGTTCGGTAAGGAGCCCCCAGGCAGTGGTGACCTCACTTCCCTGACGACAGAGCCCAACGGAATTGGAACCCACGTATCCAGGCAACCCATTACAGAGAAAACCCGCCTGCCCAGCTCATTTCTAGGCACATCCTAAAGGAAGCGACATGTTCTTCTGCTGTACTGAAGCCGAGAGGATGTAGGGAGAAGAGAGCTCGGCCGCCAGACACGTCCCCTCCCTGGCCGGTCATATCAGGATTCACCAACGCCTCTGGACCTTTGGCTACTAAAATCAAAAGGTGACACCAGGAGACTCAGAGTCAGAGAGTCCCACACCTTCTGATCGACCGGTGTAGCCCTAGGTCTCCTCCCCGTCTCTGTGTGTGTGTGTGAGTGTGTGTGTGTGTGTGCCTCTGGGTGTCTGTGTTTCTGTGTGTAAAGAGGACCTGGCCATGCCATTGTGGGTGGAGATGCCCCAAGCAGGATGAGGCTGGGGAGGGTTTAGATGTCTGGTCGGCAAGTTATGTTCACACCCCAGTTTAAGGCTGGTTAAGTGGGATCGGGTGGAGGGTCTACACCTTTCTGCCCAGGGTTTATCCTGAGACCCTGAACGGATGGGTCCATGACCCAGGAGCGGGGCTAACCCTAACAGTAACCACTAACCCAGACCATGACACTGACTCTGAGCCTGCCCCAAACCCTAACACAAACCCTGACCCTGAACCTGAACCTGACCCTGTCTGTGATCCTGACCTGAACCCTAAACCTAAACCTAAGCCTGACAATGTCCCTATGTGGACCCTGAAGCTAAACCTAACGTTGATATTACCGTAACCAAGACTCATACCTAACCCTGACCATGACCCTGACCCTAATCGTCACCCTGATGCTGACCTAAACCTGAACCTAACCCTAACCCTGACGTGACTGTGAAACTGACCCTAACCCTAAACCTAAAGGTAACTCTAACCATGACCCTAATACAGACCCTGAACCTAAACCTAACGCTGACCCTGACCCTAACACTAACCCCTACCCTAGGCCAAACCCTAACCCTGAACTTACGCTGACTAACCTAAACCTAACCATAACCCTACTTCTAACTCTAACCCTAACCCCAATCCCAAACACTACCGCCAAAACCTAACTGTAACACTGAACCGAACATTGACCCTAAACCAAAGCCTGACCCTAAACCTGAACCTGGCCCTGAACTTCACCTGACCTGACCCTGACCCTAATCCTAACCATGACACTAACACTGACCACTACACAATCCTGTCCCTGACCCGAATGTGGACTTTAAACCAATACCTGAACCTGACCCTAAACCTGACACTGGCGCTAAACTTCACCCTGACCCTGACACAGACCATGACCATAAACCTAACCCTGACCCTAACAGTGAGTCCGAAACGGACCTGAACAACAAACCTGACCCTGACTGTGAGCCTGACCCTAACTCTAACCCAAAATGTAACCCTGACCCTGACACTAACATGGGCCATCCCCCGAATCCTATCGCTGAACGTAACATTAAGAGTAACCCCTAACCCTACAACAGACCCTGATCCTAACAAGTTCTAACCCTAACCGTCAACCAAACGCTAACCCTAACACTAACCCTAAACTTTAACAATAACCCTGACCCTATACCTGACTATGATCATAAGCCTAACCCTGAACTTTGCCTATACCAGACCCTGACCATATACCTGACCCTGTCCCTGAGCTTGAACCTAACCATGACCCTAACAATGACCACTACATAACACTGTCCCTGACCCGAATGTGGACTTTAAACCAATACTTGATCCTGACCGTAAACCTGACACTGGCGCTAAACTTCACCCTGACCCTGACCCAGACCATGAACATAAACCTAAACCTGACCCAAAGTGTGACCCCGACCCTGACCTGAACACTCAACCTGACCCTGACTGTGAGCCTGACCCTAACTCTAACCCTAAATGTAACCCTGACCCTGACACTAACACGGGCCCTCCCCCGAATCCTATCGCTGAACCTAACCTTAAGAGTAACCCCAAACCTACCACGGACCCTGATCCTAACAAGTTCTAACCCTAACCGTCAACCAAACGCTAACCCTAACACAAACCCTAAACTTTAACAATACCCTCACCCTATACCTGACTATGATCATAAGCCTAACCCTGAACTTTGCCTATACCAGACCCTGACCATATACCTGAGCCTAAACCTAACCATGACCCTAACACTGACCACTACATTACCCTGTCACTGACCCGAATGTGGACTTTAAACCAAACCTGATCCTCATCGTAAAGCTGACACTGGCGTTACACTTCACCCTGACCCTGACCCTGGCAAAGACCATAAACCTAACCCTGACCCTAACAGTGACCCTGACCACGACCCTAACACTAACAGTGACCCTGACTGTGAGCCTGACCCTAACTCTAACCCTAAACGTAACCCTGACCATGACACTAACACGGGCCCTGACCCGAAACCTAACGCTGAACCTAACCCTACAACTAACCCCTAACATTAACCCTGACACTGACCCTAACCCGGTCTAACCCTCCACCTACCTCTAACCCTAAACCTAACCCCACTTTAACAATAATCCTGACGCTGATCATAACCCTAACTCTGAACTTTGCCTATGTCAGAGCTTAACCTTAAACCTGACCCTGGCCTTGACCTTAACACTGACCCTAACCCTGAATGTAAACCTAAATCTGACCCAATCTATGATCCTAAACAGAATCTTAAGCCTAAAGCTAACCGTGATCCTGAACCTACTCATAAAACAGAACCTAAACATAAAGCTGACCTTACCATATCCATGAACCTAACCCTGACCCTGACCCTATCCCTGACACTAAACCTGTCCCAAACCTAACCCTGAACCTGACATGAACCTTGCCCCCAAACCTAAAAGTGACCCTGACACTAAATCTGACCATGACCCTAAACCGGACCCTAAATCTAACCGTCACCAACACTGACTATGACCCTGACTCTGACCGTAACCCTAACCGTGACCCTATTGTGAGCCTGACCCTAAACCTACCATGAAACTAACCCTAACCCTGATCCATACCCTAAGCCTTACGCTAACCCTGACCCCAATGACGTCTAACCCTAACCCTGATCCTAAGTCTTTCTTAACCCTAACCCTAACACTAAACTAGTCTAAACCCAGCTCCGTACCCTCCAGCGGGGACAACAGCTGCACCCAGGCCTGCCAGGGGCTGGGGGGAGGCTGTATGGGGGCCATTGGATTGGCACTGCATTGAGTGGAGGGTGAGCATTGAGCAGTTTGAGGAACGGCGGCTCAGGGAGCTCTGGTACAGCAGGAAGTTCGGTAAGGAGCACCCAGGCAGTGGTGACCTCACTTCCCTGACAACAGAGCCCAACGGAATTGGAACCCACGTATCCAGGCTACCCATTACAGAGAAAACCCCCCTGCCCAGCTCATTTCTAGGCACATCCTAAAGGAAGCGACATGTTCTTCTGCTGTACTGAAGCCGAGAGGATGTAGGGAGAAGAGAGCTCGGCCGCCAGACACGTGCCCTCCCTGGCCCGTCATATCAGGTTTCTCCAACGCCTCAGGCCCTTTGGCTACTAAAATCAAAAGGTGACACCAGGGGGCTCAGAGTCAGAGAGTCCCACACCTTCTGATCTACCGGTGTAGCCCTAGGTCTCCTCCCCATCTCTGTATGTGTGTGTGTGAGAGTGTGTGTGTGTGTGTGTGTGTGTGCCTCTGGGTGTCTGTGTGTCTGTGTGTAAAGAGGACCTGACCATGCCATCGAGGGTGGAGATGCCCCAAGCAGGATGAGGCTGATGAGGGTTAGATGTCTGGTGGGCAAGTTATGTTCACACCCCAGTTTAAGGCTGGTTAAGTGGGATCGGGTGGAGGGTCTACACCCTTCTGCCCAGGGTTTATCCTGAGACCCTGAACGGATGGGTCCATGACCCAGGAGCAGGGCTCACCCTAACAGTAACCACTAACCCTGACCCTGACACTGACTGTGAGCCTGCCCCAAACCCTAAGCCAAACCATGACCCTGACCCTGACCCTGTTTGTGATCATGACCTGAACCCTAAACCTAAACCTAAGCCTGGCACTGACCCTGATGTGTACCCTGAACCTAAACGTAACGTTGATATTACTGTAACCAAGACTCATACCTAACCATGACCCTGACCCTGACCCTAATCCTAACCCTGATGCTGACCTAACCCTGACCCTAACCCTACCCTGACCGTGGCTCTGAGCCTGACCCTAACCCTAAAACTAAAGGTATCTCTAACCATGACCCTAATAAGGACCCTGAACCTAAACCTAACGCTGACCCTTACCCTAACACTAACACCTACGCTAAAAAAACCCTAACCCTGACCTTACGCTGACTAACCCTAAACCCTACTTCTAACTCTAACCCTAACCCCAATCCCAAACACTATCGCAAAAACCTAACTGTGACACTGAACCGAACATTGACCCTAAACCAAAGCCTGACGCTAAACCTGACCCTGTCCATGACCTTCACCTGTCCCTGACCCTGACCCTAATCCTAACCATGACCCTAACACTGAATACTACATAACCTTGTCCCTGACCCGAATGTGAACTTTAAACCAATACCTGAACCTGACCCTAAACCGGACACTGGCGCTAAACATCACCCTGACCCTGACCTAGACCATGACCATAAACCTAACCCTGACCCTAACAGTGACCCCGACACTGACCCGAACACTAAACCTGACCCGGACTGTGAGCCTTACCTTAACTCTAACCCTACATGTAACCCTGAACCTGACACTAACACGGGCCCTCCCCCGAATCCTATCGCTGACCTAACCCTCAGAGTACAGTATTCAAAACCACCATGAATTTTAAAACATAGTTATTACACCCTAAAAATCAAGTATGAAAATGTATAAACAACCAAGTCTCTATCTGTAAATGAAATACTCCCACACAGACTGGTTTTAAAACTTTCTAACTTAAGGAATTTGATAGCACAGACTCAGGGTAGTAGTTTCAGTGCCTACAGTATACTTTCAGGGAGAGAGTAATGTAGGCTCTGAGTCACTTTCTGCCTAGAGATGACCTAATAGTGGTTCTGGCATTGTTTGTTTGTTTGTTTTTGAAAATACTTTCCTGGGCGTCATTCAGAAAATGCAGAGTTTGGCAATCTATATAAATTAAGGATGATCTTTTTGAATGTTTGTCTTTCACTACATCAAATTAACATAATTGGACAGAAATTCCACTAAATTAAGCATTGTTAGGAAATGTGTAAATTGGAGCTGCACAAATTAGTTGTTTTTGAACTATGTGCTGTTGGTTCAGGATTAGATAAGGAGTTTGAAGGAAAACCTAAAACATTGCTTCCTTTTTTGAGAGAGTCTTAGCATATTTTCTTAAAATTAGCTGAAATAAACAATGTGTTTAGTCGCAAAGTGATTTGCATTTTTGCACAAACTCCCTATCTCCTTGAGAATTATAACAAATATTTCATGAAACATCAATGATCTTTACTTTGTTACACTGCTGTAAAGTACATTCAGAGTTGCCAGTTAAAAGTGTTAGTGTTGAGATGAAATGTCATGCATTTTTCCTCACTTCCATGCAAATGAACACAGTAATTTATTAAGACACAATGAAGAAAAAAAAATTGACAATGAGTTCCAGATTTTAAAAATCACTTGCCATTCAATCCAAATTGTGAGTTTGATCGGTTACCGAACACTTTATAATGCACCCCTGGTAATTTTACAGAGATTATTTTTTTCTTACCAATTCTTGATTATTCTGTCTTGCAATGCAGAGAAAGCTAACTAATTTAAAATAAACTTCCGTTAATTTGGATTGTTATAAAACTTAAAATTGATTAATTTTCATATACAGAGTTTAAAATGTTCACAATTGGGCGCCTGGGTGGCTCAGTGGGTTAAGCCGCTGCCTTCGGCTCAGGTCATGATCTCGGGGTCCTGGGATCGAGTCCCGCATCGGGCTCTCTGCTCAGCAGGGAGCCTGCTTCCCTCTCTCTCTCTGCCTGCCTCTCCATCTATTGTGAATCTTTACTAAAAAATTAAAAAAAAAATAAAAAAAAAATAAAAAAAAAAAAAATGTTAACAATTTACATTAAATATATATTCTGTGTATACCTTGGAAAAATTATACTGAAAATTGAAATTAAAATGATGTTGTATATAGCTGCAAGAAGCCTCCAGTCCCATTTCATCTTACTATATAAGTTGTGTCAGGTAATTTATAAAATCCCTACTGCATAACAAATCTATTTTTTGTTGGAATGGGTAGTAATGTTTGTTCTTATTTCTAAATAAGAGTTGGTCTATGAGTACATCTGCAACTGTATTTTTCCTAAGTGGCTTCATGGTCTTGAACTGAGAAAGCTCAGAACATTAAACATCAAAATAATATAATTTGACATAACTAGACATCAAGGAAATGCAATCAAAATGACACTGAGATAACACTACACACTTATCAGAATGGCTAAAATAAAATATAATGACAAGACCAAAAGAAAAAAATATACCATTTGATGATACACAATGGCAAGTTGTACCATAACGTAACCATCTCAGACTAGTGTAGTGTTAAATTTGTTTTTCTAAGCAATGTTTTGGGTCACTTACCACTTTTCAAGGATTTAAAGTGCTATCATTTTACTTAACTGTGAAATTTGGTCAGATTTAAATTTCAATTTATGTTAAAACATTCTGTAAACTGTGTTAAACTTTGACATTTGTTCCCTCTGTTCAGTGAATAACACTATATCATATTTTGAAAAATACACTAATTTTCATTTTGAAAAATATCCCTTTTTCCTCTTATGGTAATTATTAATATGAATTAATAGTAGAATTTGATATGGTTCCATATGACCATAAATACTTTATTGTATATTATCAAATTTAATAATGAATATAATGTACTTCTTTGGACAATTTTTAAAGACCAGTCTACTCTTAAAAAAAAAAAATGGAGACGCACTTCTTCAGTTCACACAAATATCATTTTATTATATATAACCTCAGATAAATTTCAACAAACCATAATTTATTAAAATTATATCTACTTAAAAATCTCATAGAAGAGTAAAACCATCAAAAATAAAAATAAACACACACAACACACACATCACCCATGTATTGGCAAATCACAATTGCTGTAACAATACATTAGGCATTCCAAAGTTAAGGGCTATCAAAATTTCCATCAGTGACAAAAAGATTTGTATCCAAATGGACTGATTTTACAGAATCCAAGAAAAAGTCTCCTAGGGTTTATTTAAAGATAAATATTTGAACAAATACTTCTTAAATTTAGGAAATTCAGAACATAAGATTAAAGAATATTTGCAGTGCAGACTATATTCAATCCTTCCTTCAAAATGTGCCTTTGAGTACATAATTCTGTTTTCTCTATCTATCTAAATTGAGCTGTCCTCCAAGGAAGTTTTCTAAAATGTGTGTCTCTGTGTGATAAATGTTCTAAGACCTAACATGCTTCATTGTATTTTTACTGTGCTCTCAAATTTAATCAATAATTTGGCTTGATGTATAATATCTAGTTTCAAATATCTTTTCCATCTATACAAACACCCAGCTGTCTCCTTTATATGCTATTACTATTGAGAATTCTGCTGTCAGTATTATTCTTGTACATTTTAGGTGATCTGTTCTTCTCTTGGGCATCATTTATGCTCTTCTCTGTTTTTGATATTCTTAAAACTCACCCTAATATATATGAGTGTTTTTTTTTAAAAGATTTCATTTATTTATTTGACAGAGAGAAATCACAAGTAGTTGGAGAGGCAGGCAGAGAGAGAGAGAGAGGAGGAAGCAGGCTCCCCGCCGAGCAGAGAGCCCCATGCGGGACTCGATCCCAGGACCCTGAGATCATGACCTGAGCCAAATGCAGCGGCTTAACCCACTGAGTCACCCAGGCGCCCTATATGAGTGGTTTTGTGTGTGTGTGGTTTTGTTTTGTTTTGTTTCTGATTTCTCATGTTTGGCATCATTTTAAGTCTGGTATCTTTTATCTTTCTTTAATTCTCCAAAATTTATCTCAGTACTTATTTAAATATTTTCTTTATTTTTTTTCTCTTCTGCTGCATTTGGGCAGAAGTCATTAATTTGTTTGTTTGTTTGTTTTTCCCAACTCACTTATTCATTTTACAGCTATATTCATCTTAGTCTCCATTTATTGTATTCTTTATTTCAACAATTTTCACTTAATTTATATTCACAGTATAGTATCTTTCTTTTCTTTGTATATGTATATCATTATTTTATCATATACTTTTAAGCTACTTTTAAAAATATTTTATTTATATATTTGACAGTGAGAAATCACAAGTAGGCAGAGAGAGAGGAAGGGAAGCAGGCTACTTGCTGAGCAGAAAGCCTGATGTGGGGCTTGATCCCAGGACCCTGAGATCATGACTTGAACCGAAGGCAGCGGCTTAACCCACTGAGCCACCCAGGTGCCCCTTTTAAGCTATTTTTTAAAAGTACAGTCATTCTTTTTTTTTTTTTAAGATTTTATTTATTTATTTATTTGACAGAGAGAGATCACAAGTAGATGGAGGGCAGGCAGAGAGAGAGAGAGAGAGAGAGAGAGAAGCAGACTCCCTGATGAGCAGAGAGCCTGATGCAGGACTTGATCCCAGGACCCTGAGATCATGACCTGAGCTGAAGGCAGTGGCTTAATCCACTGAGCCACCTAGGCGCCCATAAGCTATTTTTTAAATTCCTGTTCCAATAACACTTGGATTGCCATATAAAGTTAACCACATCATCTTTTTTAGGTAAGTAATTGTACTTTTTATGTGCATAGCTATTTTGGTCCATGAGTTCAGCTCCTCTTAGGATCATCAAATCTCTGTAAAGTCTGGGTATGCTAGGATTTTCTAAGCAACAATAAAATACATTGAAACCTGGTAGCTTAATTATAATAACGTTTTCTTTCTCAATCATTCACAATAGCATTACATTCTGAGTAGCTTCCTTCTATTTTGCAGCTATAGTGTTTGGAAAAACTTGAATTGTGATATTACTGTGATAATGTGAATTAGTCAGGGTTTTTCAGAGAATCGGGAAGAGAAAAAAAAAAGGAAGATAGTGACTATTAAAACATCTGTCAAAATTCAATTGAACAAAACTCAGAAATGCCATCTCCAGTGAAATACAAAGAAGATTATATATAGTTCTGGGCACACACATCTCATTTGACCCAATGATGTACATCAATGAAAGACTGAAGGCCAATCACCACTCCATGGGAGAATTTAAAAATAAATTTACTAATGAGGCCAAGAATCCAGAATCACAAATACTTCAGAAATAATAATAACTGCCTGCACTTGATCTTATTCTGTAAGATAAATCCTACGATCAAGTTTCAATTTTAAGTTCTTACAATTTTAAATTCTTAAATCCTTATGAAGAAGCATCATTTGGAGGGAGCAGTTTTCATAATTTATCATCCATCAGCCTTTTTTAAAGATTTTATTTATTTATTGGACACAGAGAGAGAGAGAGAGAGAGAGATTACAAGTAAGCAGAGAGGCAGGCAAGCAGGGAGGGAAGCAGGCTTCCTTTTGAGCAGAGCCCGATGTGGGGCTGGATCCCAGGACACAGAGACCAAGACTTGAGATGAAGGCAGAGGCTTAGCCCACCACCCACGTGATGAGAGAGCCCCTCAGGTGCCCCTCATCCATCAGCCTTAATTGTTTGGAGGAAAATGTGTGGATGAATAATGCCTTAGGGAGCTAATCTCTCTAAAGAATTTTCAAGTCTTTACTCCTTCAAGGTTTTTGCACAGTTCTGATAGCCTCTAAACATCCAGCTGGTTTCTACAGTGACAGGCCTGTTAAAAACTGTCCTCAAACCAGGAAAAAAGCTTGAAGCATACCAGTCAAGAGCAACTTTGAGTCTTTTAAGGAATTTATCATTATTTCTTTGTTTTTGGTTAATATCTGAAATAGTTCTATATTACACTTGCATAATTTCTCCAGAGCTGACTTTGAAGGAGGCATTCAGTTCCAGCTAGTTCCATATATTGGCAAGAACTATAATTCTATATAAAAAAAAAAAAAACGTATTTTAGAGTGCCTGGGTGGCTCAGTGGGTTAAAATCTCTGCCTTCAGCTCAGGTTATGATTCCAGGTTCCTGGGATTGAGTCCCACAGTGGGCTCTCATCTCAGCAGGGAGCCTGCTTCCATTCCTCTCTCTCTGCCTGCCTCTCTGCCTTCCTGTGATCTCTGTCAAGGAAATAAATAAAATTAAAAAAAAATATTTTATACCAGTTATTCATGTTTATTAACTAAGATATCACAATACAAATAATACAAACAGTTGCTCTTTATAAATACCTTCAACCAAGATCAAAAAAATATGTCCTATTTTCTCCAAAAATTTTATATCATCTGATAGGTCAGGTATATATAAAATTACATTTAAAGTTTTAAAAATATCAGCAAATATTTTCATTTAAATGCAAATTTCAAAGAAAATCTACTTTTCCACACACGACTTTTTATCCTATTTTTTTTTAATTTTGTCGACAACTGATAAATTGTTTAGCGAGACTATAAATGTTAGATCGAAAAAATGAATAATAGATGTAGGTTCAAATTATTATGTTCCATTAAAGATGATTTAGTCTTTGATGAACATCTGTTTGGTAATATGTTGTATCCAGATATAGTAAATTAATGACATATATAAAATTATAGGTAAATGACACCTTCCGTTCCATTATGAGTAGAGCTTTTAAAATGCTATTTGTCACAACCTGTCATCTTGTCATTATGTAGCATTATGTAGCATTTATAAAATATATACTCTTCACTTTAAAGTCTTTTAGAAATCTAAAATATGACATTCTATGCTTTGTGTTTCCATATTCCTTTATTGCCAGTTTGAGCAAATCCACATGCTTTGATTCAAAGGTAATAAATTCCTCTTATTTGGAAAAAATGATGTTTATTTTTGTTCTCTCACCCTTAGCAGGTGGTTTCATTTTAGCACACTTCAGAGTTATAATTTCATGCTTATTAAAAACATTTATTATGATCTACATAGATGAATGAAACTTTTATTTTATTAAATTATTGGCCAAAAAATCTGTTATTTTTAAAAATGTATTTCCTTTGAAGGGTTATTTTAGAGCATTCAGAGAGGATCTAGGAGTGTGGTATTATGCAATTTTTAAGTAGGTATGAAATGGTTATTTATATGATTTGTTTCTTTAAGGCTTATGTATATTGTCCATTATATGCTATAAAATATTTTTGAAAGTAAATTTAAGGTATGTTTTACATAGTTTATTTTTTGGAAAAAAATATTGAAATGACTTATGACATTCAGTATACTCTCAACATTAATTTTTTCTGAAATTTACCAA
This sequence comes from Mustela putorius furo, assembly GCF_011764305.1. Lineage (NCBI taxonomy): Eukaryota > Metazoa > Chordata > Mammalia > Carnivora > Mustelidae > Mustela > Mustela putorius. The sequence goes on along the minus strand of NW_025421772.1, from coordinate 18,337 downwards.
TTGTCTATTGAACCTATTGTATGGCAGATATTACTTCAGACTACACTGGTAAATGAAATACTTGGCTTTGTAGAACTTTTATTTTAATGGGTGAGACAATTAAAAGATATAAACCTTAATGAAAATTGCATAGTGCATTCAAAAATGATGAGTACAATGGGGAAAAAGAAAAATTATATCAGGGTGAGAAAAATCAAGGTTGTTAGGCAGGGGATGGGGAGTTAAAAATTTTAACAGGAAGATCAGGGTAGTTACAATGAAGCTGACAATTGAACAAAGGTATGGAAAGGTGATGAATTTGCCCAGAACTATCAGCAATAAGGTCACTCCAGACAAAGGAATTGGCTATCTTGAAGGCCATAAGGTTGGATCGTGCCTGGCATATCTGAGGAATAGCAAGGAGGCCACTGTGAGGGACTGAAGAGTAGCAGGGAAAGAGGTCACAGAGGTTAAATGAGTGGCTAGATGATGTAAAAGCTTAGAAGTCATTGTAAAACTCTGGCTTTTATATTTGGAAACTTACTGTGTGATAGAATTTCTGCTAATAACTGAGAGTTCAAATGTCCAAAAAAAATTTCAAGGATTCTTATTCTAGTAAGACAGAATAAAGAAAAAGAGTTCATATATTCACATGGTGTAACAAATGCTCGGAGATCCAAGTGTAGGAAGCTATGGGAGCACAGAAGAAGGCACTAAAATCACACCAATATATTTGATGACTGTGACTATATATAAATTTGTATTTTCTAGATTTTTTATAGTTATGGAATCACACAGTATATACTATTCGTTGCCTGGCTTTTCTTTTCTCAGCATCATTACTTTGAGAATCTCCAATTGTAAATAGTTCATTTTGATGTTGAATAGTAATCTCTTTCATGAATAGATCATAATTTGTCTTTGCTCTATTGATGGACATTGATGAACATTTCCACTGTATTCAATTCTTAAAAATAAAGCTGCTATGAAATCCATATACAAGACCTAGTATGAACATAGGGTTTGTTTCTCTTGGTTAAAAGCCTAGAAGTAAAATGGCTATTTGTGTAACTGCAACATATTTTGCATTTAAAAAAATTTTCAAACTATTTTCCAAAGTGGTGGTATCATGATATATGCCAACAACAGTTTAGATTTTTTGTTGCTTCTCAATCTAGCTCAGACGAAGTACAATTAGCCTTTATAATTTTAGCCATTCTAATAGATATGTAAGCATGTCTCATTATGATTTTAATTTGTATTTCTTTAATGTCTAAATGTTGAGAAATTTGTCATGTGCTTATAAGCCATCCATATCCTTTTGGTGACATGTCTCTGCAATAATTTTCTTCACATGTAAAATTGGATACTCTGTTTGGTTATTAGTAAGGTTTTATATTTTTATTCATTTTTTAATAATCAGAGTAGATGTACATTATCAGATGTATAATTTGCAAATCCCTTCTCCATCTTTACGGTTTCTCAATGGAGCTTTGATAGCTGTGTCTTTCAAGAAATATGCTACTTCTTTCCTGGTACACGGAGGTATGACTAGAACATTATCAATGTTGACCTTTGCAAAGAAAATCATGGCTTAATATATATGTAGTCTGCGGTTGTTGGGAGTGTTCTGTAATATCAAGCATATCTAGTTAGTTGATAATTTTGTTCTAGTTAGTTGATAATTTTGTTCAAGTCTTACATATCTTACCAATTTGGTGACCATTTGTCTATATAATCTTAAAATAAAGGTGTTGAAATTTTTTTCCATTTCTCTTCTAAGGTAGAAGTTATGATTTTTGTTCTTAGTTTTTCCCTATATATCCCCAAATCTGTTATTAAGTATTAAAAGTCAATAATTATTATACTCCCTGAGGAATTCATGCTTTTACTCTTCTGTAATTTTGACTTGATCTGTATGTCTGATAATGAAATTTGCTTTAAAATCACTTTTCATTATCTTGATATAACCACCAAAGTTATAGTGTGATTAGTGTTAATATAGCATATTTTTTCTTTTACTTTTTAAAGCACTTCTATATTTAATCCTGACAAAGAAACAAAAGAGCTCTTTAGCTCATGAAGCATCTTTCTAAATTATCTTTATTTTTTTTAAATGAAGGAGTAGCAATTTTTGTTAAGGGACCTAAACTGAAAGTAGGTTTAGAAATTTATTTATTTATTTATTTATTTATTTATTTAGTGAAAGATTTTATTTTGTTTATTGACAGCAAGAGAGAGAGAGAGAGAGAGGAAGCGCACAAGTGGGGGGGGAAAACGTGCAAAGGGAGAGGAAGAAGCAAGCTCCTTGGGGTGCAAGTAATCCCATGCTGGGCTGAATCCCTGTATACTGGAATCATGACCTCAGCCAAAGGCAAACATCTGCTTAAAGAACGGAGTCATCCAGGCACCCCTAGAAAATTAAAAAAAAAAAAAAAAAAGAACTTTCAAAAACATTTTGTTTCTTTCTTTCTTTTTTAATATTTTATTTATTTGACAGACATAGAGACAGGAAGAGGAACTATAAGCAGGGCAGAGGGAAAAGGAGAAGCAGGTTTCCCACTGAGCAGAGAGCCTGATGTGGGGCTCCATATCAGGACCCTGGAATCATGACCTGAAAAGAAGGGGCACTTATGGAGGAAGCCACCCAGAGACCTCTTTTCTTTGTTTTTAATATATGGCAACTGATGCTTCCCAGCCACGAGAAGCATATTACCCATTGATTAAATCTTTGATAACAACCTATTTACAAAGGTGTGTAAATATATACTTACTCAGATTTACACACTTTATGTTTTCTTCATAGTTTGGGGCTGGACCCCATGGTCACAACACTGCTTCCAGTCTTTGCCTTCCCATCTTTTGATACCAGGTATTTTGGTCAGCAAAGCAAATTAGTATCAAAATTAATAAGCCCCTTGCACCATATCTCAGGAGCAGGGGTTGCTCTTAGCCAAGGCCCAGAGCAGTGGACCTCCCCTCACTAGTGCTATAGCCCCAAGGACTAGGACCCTGCCACCAGAACTCAGTCTTACATGTTATGCTAAGCAGACAAAACCAGAACAGGAAAGCTGTGACAGCTTTCACTGGCATGCCTCATCTCCCACTCCCTCGATGTCCAGGCAGTACCAGATGCCAGGGAGGGGTCTTGGTCCAACATATGGGAGGGAAGGAAGTAGCCACGAGCAAGTACCTGCCTCTCTGTGCCTTTCTTTCATGAGCAGGTTGTAAGGAGGAGGAAGAGGAAGAGAGGTGAGCTTCAAGGGGTGAAGGCCTCAGGTAGGCAGCTGGCTCCTGCCAGTAGGAAAGGGACAAAGGAGAAGGCAGTCAGTCTTGCAGGGAGTGTGGGAAGTAAGGGTTAGAGCTTATGACGGAATCTGGACAGGAGTAATAGGGATACTAGTCATTTGAGTCCACCATTGGCAAGCTGGGCTGGGTGTCAGGGCAGATAGGCCTCCCTGGGCAACGGCACATGAGAGAAGGTGGAATTCTTCTCTGAGGAGCAGGTGGAGCTTTGGGTGTTGGGAAAGCATAGACAGTATTGTTCCAGGGCCAAGGACAGGTCCGGGTACTCCTGGTTGGAGGTCAAGGCCACAGTATGATCCCGGTCTTCTACCAGCAGCTTGAAGGTACCACATGCCAGCCACCCCTCATTATTGTGTAGAACTCTCTGGTGCACTTATTGGCTTATCCATCAAATGACTCCTTCAGCAGCTTGAAAACCACCTCCACAGGCACTCCAGGATATGGGAGGCTTCCAGAGTGAAGATTTTGCACAGGATCACCGCAAAAGACCAGAAGTCACTCTGGTCGATGTAGATCTGGTCAAACATGGCCTTAGGGACCATCCACTTCACAGACAGTCCACTGTTGGTTGTCTTTTTATAGTAACTGATGTGGTGATATCTCTGGCAAGGCTGAAGTCTGAGATCTTCATCATGTTGTCCTTTGTCACCAGCACTTCCCTGGTGGCCAGGTCTTGGTGTATGCACTTCTTGGAGGCAAGGTACTCCATGCCTCAGGCTACATGATAGGCCCAGGATACCAGGTCCTTGGTGGAGAGTTGCTCTGCTGCATTGTGGCTGATATTGTAACAGTACTCCAGGTCAGGAGGCCTCTGGGCCTGCAGGTACTCCTGTATGTTGTCTTTGGAGGCATATTCCATGAGAGTGTACGAAGAACCGTCCTGTGTGCAGAACCCAGCAGGTTGATGGTGTCCTTGTGCTGTCCAATCATCTTCATCATCTCCATTTCTGAGATTAGGTTTGACAGGTCTTTCTCTGTTGCATCTGACTTCAACATCTTCACAGACACTTTAGTCAAATGGTTGGATTTGTCTTTGTCCAGCCCAATGGCCTCCTCCAACACCACCTGCCCAAAGTAGGCCTGTCTTAGGGGTCTGCCTAAACTGCCTACAACCAGCCTATCTCAAGGCAGTTATGAACTCTAGATTATCCTCAAAAACATTAAAACACAAGCTAAAAATTCTCTTCACTAGGTCTCTGTCGCAGGTCTAATTTTCTTATCCTTCATCATTTATCTTTTTCCTAATTCTTATTTTCAGTATAGTTTATTTTGCTTCCAGGCGTTTCCCCTGGTTTCTGTATGCTGTTTCATAGGGAAGAGTTATCCTGTCATAAAATTATTTCTTGAGCATTCATTACATCTCTCAGTTAAAATGGATTCTTTTATGGTATTGATTCATTTGAGTTTTCTCAAAATGGGAAGAATTTTCAAAATGGTGTTTTCCTCAAGGTTCAGAGTATGTCTTAGCCTCATCTTTACTCTTTTTGAAATTCACTTTTCAAATTCTTGTCCCTCTTTTTATTTTTAAATTAAAATGTTTTATTTTTACTCTTTTTTTATTTGAGTATAGTTGATATTCAGTGTTACATTGGTTTCAGGTTTTCAATATCTCCATACATTATTCTATGATCACTACAAATATAGCCACCATCTGTCACCATATAACACTATTATAATATCATTGACTATATTCTCTACACTGTCCCATATCTCTTTTTAAAATCTCTGATTTTTATGTTTTCTGTTTTTCCAATTTTCGACCATCATTTTACTTGGTTACTTTAATAAAATATGCCTGATTACACACTCTTTGCTGAAAACCATAGCATTTGATTTATAGTAGTCTTCTTCTTCCTCTTTTTTTTAAAATTAACATATAATGTATTATTAGCCCCAGGGGTACAGGTCTGTGAATCGCCAGGTTTACACACTTCACAGCACTCACCACAGCACATTCCCTCCCCAATGTTCATAACCCCACCACCCTCTCCCTACCCTCCCCACCCCCCCCGGCAACTCGCAGTTTGTTTTCTGAGATTAAGTGTCTGTTATGGTTTGTCTGCCTCCCGATCCCATCTTGTTTCATTTACTCTTTTGCTGTCCCCCAAACCCCCACATTGCACCTCCATTTCCTCATATCAGGGAGATCATATGATAGTGTCTTTCTCTGGTTGACTTATTTTGCTAAGCATAATACCATCTAGTTCCATCCATGTCATCGCAAATGGCAAGATTTCATTTCTTTTGATGGCTGCATACTATTCCATCATATTTACCATTCATTTGTTGATAGACATCTAGGTTCTTTCCATAGTTTGGCTATTGTGGATATTGGTGCTATAAAAACATTTGGTGCACGTGCCCCTTTGGATCATATAGTAGTCTTCTTTACCTCTATCAGAACCCCAGGAACCTTTGTTAATTTATTTACTCACATAAACAGATGATCCAACCCAACGTTTTTTGATGTTCAAATGTATTATGTCTTACCGCTTAACACTATGCTTACTGTTCTCTTTCACTGTCTGACTAAATCCTCATCATCACTATGCCATTTAATCAGAAAGAACATTTGAATTCAGCGTTCTCTCCCATATCAGGGAATGAAGACTCCACCCTTCTGTTTGTGCAGGTAAAATAAATGTTGATGTTGTCTGTCCTGCACATACCCCATCCTGTTCACCAGAATATTCACCATCAAAATATATACAAAATTAAAAGCCATACCTCACCACTTCTATTACCACCCAGCATGCTAAAAACACCATCATATGTTCCTGAATTATTGACTTGATTGATAGCCCCACTTCCACACATACTGCACTCCTTTCTCCCTGCAAATTTATTTTGGTACAGCAACTTAACCTAAAAATCAAGTCAGATGATTTTATTCTGCTGTTGAAAGTCTTTTGGTATCGTCCCCTTTCATATTAAATAAAAACTGAAGGCATTTCAATGTACTAGAAGGTCATGCATCAATACGTTCTTCCTCTCTCCACCACTATGAACTCCTCATTGGCCTCCTTGCTTTTCCTCAAAAGTAATAGACCAGCTGTTCACACAAAGTCTATATACTTACTTGCTCTACCTTTTCCTTTAATATTTGTATAACACCCTCCTTCACTTCCTGGGTCTTTGTGCAAATAACATCTCATAAATGAGATATAACCACCCAACACAAAATAAAAATTAACTTTCATCCCAGCATTCTCCAATGGTTTTTACCTTTCTTGTATTTCTTTGTAACACTTATCACCATCAACCATCAATCATTATTCTATTACTGGTTTATTTCCTTATTTGAGACAGAGAGAGAGAGAATTGGGAGGGGGCGCAGAGGAAGAAAAAAAACACCCCACTGCCTAGAAAGCCTGCTGGGGAGTTACATCCCAGGACCCTGAGATCATGACCCAAGCCAGAGGCAGTCACTCAATAGACTGAGCCACCGAGGTGCCCCTCTATTATTGCTGTATTTCACTATTATATTTCAAAAGAATGTAAGCTCTTTGGGGTCAGGTATTTTATATGTTTTATTAATTGAAGTATTCTCAGAAAGGTAGCTGGAAGATTGTAAGGGCTCACTAAACTGTATTTTGTTGTTATTATTGGGCTCCTTTAAGGGCTTTACCTCTTATGCTAGAAGTCTATCCTTCAGATGTAAGCAATAAGAATAGAGCCCTGCTGCCTGTTCAAATGAGTAAAAAGCCTGTATTAAGTGGATATTTTAAAAGCTAAATGAATGGCTTAATAGTTGTATATAGGGTGAAAGGGAACATATTTTCCACAGTTTAGAAGTGGAGTTCTTTTATAGAGTTCTTGTACAAGCCGACACTATTGAACGATAATGGGCAGTTGTACATTACAATTATACAAACACTTTGGTAATTTATATCCCTTTTTTGGTAATTCATGACTGGATTTTTGAGGCACCTCCACGCTGTTTTCCAGAGTGGTTGCACCAGCTTGCATTCCCACATACAGTGTAGGAGGGTTGCCTTTTCTCCACATCCTCGCCAGCATCTGTCATTGACTGACTTGTTCATTTTAGCCATTCTGAAAGGTGTGAGGGTGGTATCTCATTCTGGTTTTTGATTTGCATTTCCCTGATGCCGAGTGATGTGGAGCATTTTTTCATGTGTCTGTTGGCCATTTGGATGTATTCTTTGCAGCAATGTCTGTTCATGTCCTCTGCCCTTTTCTTCATTCGATTATTTGTTTTTTAGGGTGTTGAGTTTGATAAGCTCTTTATAGATTTTGGATAGATAGTGGCCTTTTATCTGGTATGTCATTTGCAAATATCTTCTCCCAGATAACTTCTGACAGTCATCTTTTGGCTTTGTTAACTGTTTCCTTTGCTGTGCAAACAAAAGCTTTTTGATCTGATGAAATCCCAATAGTTCATTCTTGCCCTTGCTTCCCTTGCCTTTGGCGATGTTCCTAGGAAGAAGTTGCTGCTGCTGAGGTCAAAGAGGTTGATACCTGTTCTCTCCTCAAGGATTTTGATGGATTCCTTTCTCACATTATGCTTCTTCATCCATTTCCAGTCTATTTTCATGTATGGTGTAAGGAAATGGTCCAACTTCATTTTTCTGCATGTGGCTCTTCAATTTTCCCAACACCATTTGTTGAAGAGGCTGTCTCTTTTCCATAGGACATTCCTTCCTGCTTTGTTGAAGATTAGTTGACCATAGAGTTGAGGGTGTATTTATTTCTGGGCTCTCTATTCTGTTCCATTGATCTATGTCTGTTTTGGGGGACAGTTCCCTACTATCTTGATGATGACAACTTTGTAATAGAGCTTGAAGTATGGAATTGTGATGCCAACAACTTTGGCTTTCTTTTTCAATATTCCTCTGGCTATTCGAGGTATTTTCTGGTTCCATATATATTTTAGGATGATTTGCCCCATTTCTTTGAAAAAAAAAATGGATGGGATTTTGATAGGGATTGCCTTAAATGTGTAGATTGCTTTACGTAGCATAGACATTTTCACAATATTTGTTCTTCCAATACAGGAGCATGGAACATTTTCCATTTCTTTGTGTCTTCTTCAATTTCTTTCATGAGTACTTTAGAGTTTTCTGAGTATAGATTCTTTGTCTCTTTGGTTAGGTTTATTCCTAGGTATCTTAGGGTTTGGGTGCAATTGTAAATGGGATTCACTCCTTAATTTCTATTTCTTCAGTCTTGTTGGTTTAAAAAAATGCAACCAATTTCTGTGCATTGATTTTATATTCTGACACTTAACAGAATTCCTATACAAGTTACAGCAGATTTGGAGTGGAGTCCTTTAAGTTTTCCACATACAGTGTCATATCGTCTGCAAACAGGGATAGTTTGACTTCTCTTTTGCCAATTTGGCAAAATTTGGATGCCCTTAATTTCTTTTTGTTGTCTGATTGCTGAGGCTAGGACTTCTATTACGATGTTGAATAGCAGTGGTGATAACGGACATCCCTGCCGTGTTCCTGACCTCAGCGGAAAAGTATTCAGTTTTTCTCCATTGAGAATGATATTTGCAGTGGGTTTTTCATAGATGGCTTTGATAATATTGATAATATGTGCCCTCTATGCCTACGCTTTGAAGAGTTTTAATCAGGAAGGGACACTGCACTTTGCCAAATGCTTTTTCAGCATCTATTGGAGAGTATCATATGGTTCTTGTTCTTTCTTTTATTAATGTGTTATATCACATTGAGTGATTTGCAGATGTTGAACCAACCTTGTAGCCCTGGAATAAATCCCACTTGGTCGTGGTGAATAATCATTTTAATGTACTGTTGAATCCTATTGGCTAGTATTTTGGTGAGAATTTTCGCATCTGTGTTCATAAGGATATTGGTTTGTAGTTCTCTTTTTTGATGGGATCCTTGTCTGGTTTTGGGATCAAGGTGATGCTGGCCTCAGAAAAAAAAGAGTTTGGAAGTTTTCCTTCCATTTCTAGTTTTTTGGATCAGTATCATGAGATTAGGAATTAATTCTTCTTTAAATTTTTGGTAGAATTCCGCTGGGAAGCATTTGGCCCGGGGCTTTTGTTTGGAGATTTTTGATGACTGTTTCAATCTCCGTACTGGTTATGGGTCTGTTCAGGATCCCATTTCTTCCTGGTTCAATTGTGGTAGTTTATATGTCTCTAGGAATGTATCCATTTCTTCCAGATTGTTGAATTTGTTGACGTAGAGTTGCTCATAGTATGTTCTTATAATTGTTTGTATTTCTTTGGTGTTGGTTGTGATCTCTCTTCTTTCATTCATGAATTCATTTGGGTTCTTTCTCTTTTCTTTTTGATAAGTCTGGAAAGGGGTTTATCAATCTTATTAATTCTTTCAAAGAACCAGCTCCTAGTTTCGTTGATTTGTTCTATTGTTTTTTGTTGTTGGTGGTGGTTTTTTGTGGTTTTTGTTTGTTTATTCCTTTCTATTTCATTGATTTCTTCTCTGATCTTTATTATTCCTCTTCTGCTGGGTTTAGGCTTTCTTTTTTGTTCTTTCTCCATCTCCTTTAGGTGTAGGGTTATGTTGTGTTTTTGAGATCTGAGAGAGAAACGTGGTTGCACACGTCTGTCACTGTGCTCCCCAGGAGCATGTCTGTGGGGAAGGCGCAGCACGCCACCCCAGGAAAAGAGAAGGAGCCGTTGTCCTTGTGGTCGGGAAAGGTCGGGAAGCAGAATAGCCTGCCGTGGCAGGAACCGCAGGCCGGTGGCAAGACAAGTGTCACCCGCTCCCTGTGCGGAGAGACAAAGCCTGGTTCCTAAGAAGACATGAGGGGATGACTAGGGCCGGGATGCGTGCTCCACTCTGAGGAAGGAGTCTGGGCAGAAGGCAGGCCTGTCCTGTGCCTCTGGTCCCAAGGGGACAGCATCTCCTTGACCACCTGTCTGTAAGGCCGACTTGGGCTAGCTACAGGCACCATACCCGGAACTCGCAGAAATAGCTCCCTCGAGAAACTGGCAGTCAGATGCCATCTTCTTCCAAGATGTGACAGCGTTTTCGGTGGCAGAGTGTTTGCCGGGGAAGGAGTGGGGACAATCCACCAAATCTCCCCATTCCAGTGAACGGGCGGTGTTCAGGGATCCTGTCGCCTCTCCTCTCCTGTGGGGAAGGCACTGGCCTTGTCCGCGAGTCCGCATGATGGCCAAGAATGTAGTGTGCGTTGAGTGCCATCCTAGGCCTCGCACGCTGCTGCAGGGTCGTGGCTGTGTCTGCTTAGTTCGGCCTGGCAGGGTGAACCCAGGACGACAACATGGAGCCCGGTAAAGCAAGGCCCAAGAGGGACCAGGTCTCCCGCAGCTCTTCTTCCCTGATGCAACAGAGCGAACACCCAAAGCCTTGCTGAGGAAGCAGCAGCGAAGTGCCGTTTGCGCCAAGCTGAAAACCTCTGCGAAAGCATAGCAGTCGCTGGGAAATCAGAGTCGGTTCTGTGGGCTGCTCTTGCTGCTTGCCTTAGCCTAGTATTCGCAGCACGGCGGGAGAAACCCTCATAGAGAGAAAGCCTCTTTGCCCGGGCATCCCCTCTGCCTGAGAGAGAACCGTGGTTGCGCCTGTGGAAAGAGCCTTAAGGAAAGGGACATTTCTGTCACTGGGCTCCCCAGGAGCCTGTCTGGGGAATGTGCAGCAAGCTGCCCCAGGAGAAGAGAAGGAGACATTGGCCTTGTGGTCCGGAAACGGTCGTGAAGCTGGAGAGCCGGCCCTGGCAGGAACAGCGGGCCGGTTGCAAGACATGTGTCACCCACTCCCTGTGCAGAGAGACGAAGCCTGGCTGCTAAGGAGACATGAGGGGACGATTGAGCCGGGGAACATGCTCCAATCTGAGGAAGGAGTCTGTGCCTCTGGTCCCAAGTGGAAAGCATCTCCTTGGCCACCTGTCCAGAGGGCAGACGTGGGCTTGCCACCAAGCTCCCGGCCCTGAACTCGCAGAAACACCTCCTGGAGGAACGGGCAATCAGACGCCGTCTTCCTCCAGGATGTGGCAGCATTGTTGGAGGCAGGGGATGTCCCAGGGAAACCCGGACAGTTATCCATTACTCCCCATCCCAGGGCACGGGCGGTGTGCAGTGATCCTCTCACGTCTCCTCAAGGATGGGGAAGGCATTGGCCTAGTCCCCTGTCCACCTGAACGCCAGAGCAAAAGGACCGGCCTTGCCTACGCTGAGAGATGGCATTGTGAGCAGAGTGCCATCCTAGGCCACGCACGCTGCTGCAGGATCGAGGCTGTGTCTGCTTATTTCAGCTTGGCAGGATGAACCCAGGATGTGAACTTGGAGGCCGGGATAGCAAGGCCCCAAGAGGCACCAGCTCTCCGGCAGCACTTCTTCCCTGACGCGACTGAAGCCTTGCTGAGGAAGCAGCGGCGAAGTGCTGTTTGCTTCAAGCCAAAGCCTCTGCGAAAGCACAGCATTTGCTGAGAAATCAGAGTGGTTTTGCGGGCTCTTCTGCTGCTTGCCTGTGCCCAGTCTCGCGGTGGGAGAAACCCGCATACAGCGAAAACCTCTTTGCCCGGGCATCTCCTCTGGGAAAGCACAGCATTCGTTGGGAAATCAGAATCGGATGTGTGGGATGCTGCAGCTAAATGCCTGTGCTAGTCTCCGCAGCATGGTGGAAGATACCCGCATGGAGCGAAATCCTCTTTGCCCTAGCACCCCTTTGCCTCAGAGAGAAATATGGTTGCACATCTGAAAGGCCCTTAAGGAAAGGGACACGTCTGTCACCGAGGTCCACAGGAGCAAGTCTGGGGAAGGCGCAGCTGGCCGCCCCTAGAGAAGAGAAGGAGCCGTTGGCCTTGTGGTCGGGAAACGGTCGGGAAGCAGGAGAGCCTGCCCTGGCAGGAACAGCAGGCCAGTGGCAAGACAAATGTCGCCCGCTCCCTGTGTGGAGAGACGAAGCCTGGCTGCTAAGGAGACATGAAGGGATGACCTGGGAAGGGACGCGTGCGCCACTCTGAGGAAGGAGTCTGGGAAGAAAGCAGGCCTGTCCTGTGCGTCTGGTCCCAAGGGCACAGCATCTCCTTGGACAACTCTCCATAGGGCAGACTTGGGCTTGCTACCAGGCAGCACACCCTGAACGCGCAGAAACAGCTCCCTCGAGAAACGTGCAGTCAGATGCCATCTTCCTGCGGGATGTGACGGCGTTGTCGGTGGCAAGGTGTGTGCCGGAAAGGAGTGGCAACAATCCCCGAAAGCTCCCCATTCCAGTAAGGGGCGGTGTTCAGGGATCCTGTCGCCTCTCCTCTCCTGTGAGGAAGGCACTGACCTAGTCCGCGAGTCCACTGCCAAAGGCCAAGCGTTGCTTACAACGGGAGATGGTAGTGTGCATAGAGTGCCATCCTAGGCCACGCACGTTGCTGCAGGGTTGTGACTGTGTCTGCTTAGTTCGGCTTAGCAAGGTGAACTCCGGGCGAGAACTTGGAGCCCGGTAAAGCAAGGCCCAAACGGCACCAGCTCTCCCAAAGCTCTTCTTCCCTGCCGCAACAGAGCGAACAACGAAAGCCTTGTTGAGGAAGCAGCAGCGAATGCGGTTCGCAGGCTCTTCTGCTGAGTGCCTGAGCCCAGCTCGCGGTGGGAGAAACCCGCATACGGCGAAAGTCTCTTTGCCCGGGCATCTCCTCTGGGAAAGCACAGCATTCGTGGGAAATCAGAATCGGATGTGTGTGGTGCTGCAGCTTAATGCCTGAGCTAGTCTCCGCAGCATGGTGGAAGATACCCGCATGGAGCGAAATCCTCTTTGCCCTAGCACCCCTTTGCCTCAGAGAGAAATATGGTTGCACATCTGAAAGGCCCTTAAGGAAAGGGACACGTCTGTCACCGAGGTCCACAGGAGCAAGTCTGGGGAAGGCGCAGCTGGCCGCCCCTAGAGAAGAGAAGGAGCCGTTGGCCTTGTGGTCGGGAAACGGTCGGGAAGCAGGAGAGCCTGCCCTGGCAGGAACAGCAGGCCAGTGGCAAGACAAATGTCGCCCGCTCCCTGTGTGGAGAGACGAAGCCTGGCTGCTAAGGAGACATGAAGGGATGACCTGGGAAGGGACGCGTGCGGCACTCTGAGGAAGGAGTCTGGGAAGAAAGCAGGCCTGTCCTGTGCGTCTGGTCCCAAGGGCACAGCATCTCCTTGGCCAACTCTCCGTAGGGCAGACTTGGGCTTGCTACCAGGCACCATACACTGAAAGCGCAGAAACAGCTCCCTCGAGAAACGTGCAGTCAGATGCCATCTTCCTCCGGGATGTGACGGCGTTGTCGGTGGAAGGGTGTGTGCCGGAAAGGAGTGGCAACAATCCCCGAAAGCTCCCCATTCCAGTAAGGGGCGGTGTTCAGGGATCCTGTCGCCTCTCCTCTCCTGTGAGGAAGGCACTGACCTAGTCCGCGAGTCCACTGCCAAAGGCCAAGCGTTGCTTACAACGGGAGATGGTAGTGTGCATAGAGTGCCATCCTAGGCCACGCACGTTGCTGCAGGGTTGTGACTGTGTCTGCTTAGTTCGGCTTAGCAAGGTGAACTCCGGACGAGAACTTGGAGCCCGGGAAAGCAAGGCCCAAACGACACCAGCTCTCCCACAGCTACTCTTCCCTGCCCCAACAGAGCGAACGACGAAAGCCTTGTTGAGGAAGCAGCAGCGAATGCGGTTCTCGCCAAGCTGAAAACTTCTGCGAAAGCATAGCAGTCGCTGGGAAATCAGAGTCGGTTCTGCGGGCTCTTCTGCTGAGTGCCTGAGCCCAGCTCGCGGTGGGAGAAACCCGCATACGGCGAAAGCCTCTTTGCCCGGGCATCTCCTCTGGGAAAGCACAACATTCGTTGGGAAATCAGAATCGGATGTGTGTGGTGCTGCAGCTTAATGCCTGAGCTAGTCTCCGCAGCATGGTGGAAGATACCCGCATGGAGCGAAATCCTCTTTGCCTGGGCATCCCCTCTGCCTGAAAGAGAAGCGCGGTTGCGCCTGTGGAAAGAGCCTTAAGGAAAGGGACACGTCTTTCACTGCGCTCCCCAAGAGCATATCGGTGGAAGGTGCAGCACGCTGCCCAGGGAGATCAGGATCCATTGGCCTTCTGGTCTGGAAACAGATGCAAAATAAGTGAGCCAGCCCTGGCAGGCACAGCGGCAGGTGGCAATACAAGTGTCACCCGCCCCCTATGTAGAGAGATGGAAGCCTGCCTGCTACGGAGAGAGGAGCGGATGAGTAGGGCAGGGCATGTGCTCCACTCATAGGAAGGTGTCTGGGCAGAAAGCATGCCTATCCAGAGCCTCTGGGCCCATGGAGACAGCAGATCCATGGCCACCTGTCCCTGGGGCAGACATGTGCTAGCCACCAGGCGCCTTCGCTGAACTCGCAGAAACAGCTCCCTGAAATAACGGGGAGTCAGATGCCGTCTTCCTCCAGGATGTGGAAGCTTGGAGGAGGCACGGGGTTTAAGGGGAAGAAGTGGGGTAGTCCCCCATAGCTCCCTATTCAGTTCACGGGCGGTGTGCAGGGATCCTGTCACCTCTCCTTTCCTGTGGGGGAAAGCACTGAGCTATTCCGCGAGTCCGCCTGAGCGCCAGAGTAAAAGGCCAAGCGATGCCTACACTGGGAAATGGTAGTGTGCACAGAGTGCCATCCGAATCTACGCACGCTACTGCCTGGTTGTGGCTGTGTCTGGCAGGGTGACCCAGGAGGCGAACATGGAGCCCGCGAAAAGCAAGGCCCAAAAAGGCACCAGCTCTCCCACAGCTCTTCTTCCTGACACGAAGGAAACCTTGCTGAGGAAGCAGCGGCGACGTGCTGTTTGCTCTAAGCCAAACCCTCTGCGAAAGCACAGCATTTGCTGATAAATGTTCTGCGGGCTGCTGTTGCTTGCCTGAGCCCAATCTCGCAGTGGGAGAAACCGGCATACAGCGAAAGCCTCTTTTCCTTATCATCTCCCCTGGGAAAGCAAAGCAGACGTTGGGAAATCAGAGTTGGGTTTGGCGATGCTGCTGCTGCTTGTCTGAGCCAGTCTCCGCAGCATGTTGGAAGATACCCGCATGGTGCGAAATACTCTTTGCCCCTAGCATCACCTATGCCTGATAGAGAAGCGTGGTTGCACACGTCTATCACCATGCTCCCCAGGAGCAAGTGTAGGGAAGACCTAGCACGCCAACCCTGGAGAAGAGAAGGAGCCGTTGGCCTTGGGGTCGGGAAACGCTCGGGAAGCAGGATAGCCTGCCGTGGCAGGAACAGCAGGCCGGTGGCAATACAAGTGTCCCCCGCTCCCTTGCGGAGAGATGGAAGCCTGGCTGCTAAGGAGACATGAGCGGACGACTAGGGCAGAGGCGCGTGCTCCACTCTGAGGAAAGAGTCTGGGCAGAAGGAGGCCTGTCCTGTGCCTCTGGTCCCAAGGGGACAGCATCTCCTTGGCCACCTGTCCCAAGGGCAGACTTGGGCTTGTCACCAGGTGCCATACACGGAACTCGCAAAAGCAACCCCATGGAGAAACTGGCAGTCAGATGCCATCTAAGATCAAGATGTGGCAGCGATGTGGGTGGCAGGGGGTGTGCCGGGGAAGGAGCGGAGACTGTCCCCCACAGTTCCCCATCCCAGTGCACGGGCCATGTGCAGGGATCCTGTCGCCTCCTCTCTCCTGTGGTGAAGGCACTGGCGTAGAACCCGAGTCTGCCTGAGCGCCGAAGTAAAAGGCAAAGCCTTACCTACCCCAGGATATGGTAATAGACATAGAGTGCCATGTTAGGCCAGGCAAACTGCTGAAGGGTTGTAACTGTGTCTGCTTCGTTCGGCTTAGGAAGGTGAATCCTGAGCGCGAATTTCGAGCCTTGGAAAGCAAGGCCCAAGAGGCACCAGCTCTCCCGCGGCTCTTCTTCCCTACCGCGACAGAGCGAATGACCAAAGCCTTGCTGAGGAAGCAGCAGCGAAGCTCGGTTCGCGCCAAGCTGAAAACCTCTGCGAAAGCATAGCAGTCGCTGGGAAATCAGAGCCGGTTCTGCGGGCCCTTCTGCCCCTTGCCTGTGCCCAGTGTCCGGGTGGGAGAAACCCGCATACAGCGAAAGCCTCTTTGCCCGGGCATCTCCTCTGGGAAAGCACGGCATTCGTTGGAATTTCAGAATCGGATGTTTGTGATGCTGCAGCTGAATGCTTGAGCTAGTCTCCACAGCATGATGGAAGATACCCGCATGGAGCGAAATCCTCTTTCCCTTCTGCCTGAGAGCGAAACGTGGTTTCAGCTGTTTAAAGAGCCTTAAGGAAAGGGACACGTCTTTCACTGCGCTCCCTAGGAGCATGTCTGTGGAAGGTGCAGCAGCAAGCTGCTCAGGGAGAAGAGCAGGAGCCGTTGGCCTTCTGGTCTAGAAACGGTGGCGAATCAGGAGTGCTGGCACTGGCCGGCACAGCGGCCGGTGGAAATACAAGTTTCACAAGCTCCCTGTGCAGAGAGACGAAGCCTCGCTGCTACGGAGAGAGGAGGGGATGAGTAGGGCCGGGCGCCTGCTCAACGCTTAGGAGTCTGGGGAGAAAGCATGCCTATCCTGAGCCTCTGGGCCCAAGGAGACAGCAGCTCCTTGACCACCTGTCCCTGGGGCTGATATGCGCTAGCCACCGGGCGCCTACGCTGAACTCGCAGAAACAGCTCCTTGAAATAACGGAGTGTCAGATGCCATCTTCTTCCAGGATGTGGAAGCTTGGAAAAGGCACGGCGTTAAAGGGGAAAGAGTGGGGACCGTCCCCCAAAAAAAAAAAAAAAAAAAAAAAAAAAAGAAAAAAAAGAAAAAGAGTAGCTCCCTATTCAGTGCATGGGCGGTGTGCAGGTATCCTGTCACCTCTCCTTTCCTGAGGGAAAGCACTGGGATAGACCGCAAGTCCGCCTGAGCACCAGAGTAAAAGGCCAAACGATGGCTACACTGGGAAAAAGGTAGTATGCATAGGGTGCCATCCTAGACTACGCACGCTATTGCAGGGTTGTGGCTGTGTCTGCTTAGTTCGGCTTAGCAAGGTGAATACAGGACGCGAAAATGGAGCCCACGAAAGCAAGGCCCAAGACGCACCAGCTCTCCCGCAGCTCTTCTTCCCTGACGCGACTGAAGCCTTGCTGAGGAAGCAGCGGCGAAGTGCTGTTCGCTCCAAGCCAAAGCCTCTGCGAAAGCACATCATTCGCTGAGAAAGGTTCTGCGGGCTGCTTCTGCTTGCGTGAGCCCATTCTCGCGGTGGGAGAAACCTGCATACAGCGACAGTCTATTTGCCCGGTCATCTCCACTGGGAAAGCACAGCATTCGTTGGGAAATCTGAGTTGGGTTTGGGGATGCTGCTGCTTCTTGCCTGAGCTAGTCTCTGCACCACGGTGGAAGATACTCGCATGGAGCGAAATACTCTTTGCCCTCGCATCCGCTCTGGCTGAGAGAAAAGCGTGGTTACACACGTCTGTCAGCGTGCTCCCCAGGAGCAACGGTGGGGAAGGCGTAGCAGGCCGCCCCGGAGAGGACAAGGATCCGTTGGCCATGGGTTCGGGAAACGCTCGGGAAGCAGGATAGCCTGCCTTTGCACGAAAAGCAGGCCCGTGGCAAGACAAGTGTCGCCCGCTGCTTGTGCGGAGAGTTGGAAGCCTGGCTGCTAAGGAGACATGAGGGGACGACTAGGGCAGGGGCGTGTGCTCCCCTCTGAGGAAGAGGTCTGGGAAGAAGGCAGGCCTGTCATGTGCCTCTGGTCCCAAGGGGACAGCATCTCCTTGGCCACCTGTCCCAAGGGCAGACTTGGGCTTGCCACCAGGTGCCATACCCGGATCTCGCTGAAACAACCCCATGGAGAAACGGGCAGTCAGATGCCGTCTTCCACCAAGATGTGGAAGCGATGTGGGTGGCAGGGGGTGTGACGGGGAAGGAGTGGAGACTGTCCCCCACAGTTCCCCCCATTCCAGTGCACGGGCCGTGTGCAGGGATCCAGTCCACCCTCCTTCCTTTATCCTGTGGTGAAGGCACTGGCCTAGACCCCCGAGTCTGCCTGAGCACCGAAGCAAAAGGCAAAGCCTTACGTACCCCAGGAGATGGTAACAGGCATAGTATGCCATGTTTGGCCACGCACGATGCTGAGGGTTGTGACTTTGCTTAGTTCG